>NW_024962252.1:66314984-66351735 GCF_019238085.1 Lagopus leucura | reverse complement strand
ACACTCATCTTCTCTGCTATCTGCAGAGCAGGTGTTGTCAGTGAGGGCTGAGGCTCCTAGTAGGCAGGAGTGCCATGGCAAAGTTGGCACCAACATTTCCAGATTTTCTAGTCTCAGTTCTAGGTCAGTCAACTGCCTCAGTTTTTAGAATTTTAGTACAGAAATGCTCATATGAACATGAGCTATATTACTTTAACAAATAACCCACTTCATTTCTTTAACATTAAATTTCTAGTTTTCCTAATTCACTATATACTGATAAAATAAAGTGTGGGCTTTTAGGATGAATTAAAAAAAAAATCCAAACATGCAGAAAATACTGTTCTCACATCCTTCCAACCTCACTTCCTCCAGCACTTGCTATTTAAGGCTCAAAAGATGTCTGCAAGTTCCAAAATTGTCCCTTCTGCAAATCTGCATATACAACCACTTATTTAGATGCAAGCCAAAGTAATCATAAAAAACAGTGACTTCCTCAGTCATGGTGGTTTCCTTGCAGTTTATTACACTTCAAGTTGTCCTAGTTCAAATTATCTCTTCCATATTTTAGCTAATACTAAGCAGTCCTCAAGAAAATAATGTTTAAAAAAAATCCATTGATCTTCCCCTGTTGACTTACTAGCTTGAGAAACACAGGTACAAGATTTACAAGCTGTTGATTGATAAGAGAGAAAATATAAAGTAGAAAAATGGAGGAGGAGAAAAAGATGCAGCAGAAAGAGAAACATTAATATAATCCAGTGATACTAAATAACCACAATGGCTAAAAGATTTTCAACTTGTGAGGACTCCATAACTACTGTCCCACAACTGCAGCTACCTACCACAAATTCAGATCAGCAATCTACAGATGTCAAATATTCAGGGCCCTTACCAAAGAAGGCTATAAACCCATTTGCAATCAAGGATCCTCCTATATGACATTGCAAAGAGCCTTTTACAAAGCAAGGAAGGAGGAGAAAAAAAGAAAAAAATGACTGAGATACTAAGAATATTTAAAGAAAGGACAGCAGATTAAAAAAAAAAAAAAAACACAGAAAAAAAAATAATATTTTTGTGTCTGATGTCTACTCTGGTCCAAATAAACCACAGAATAGGGCACACACAGAACTGTTATTGAAGACTTTCTTTCAAGCATGCTAGTAGTAACTTCTAAGGCTCAGCATAATAAAAGATTAAGAAGAAATAATTTAAGCATTCTTTCCATAAAGCCACAAAAGCAAAAAGTTATCTGAACAGTCTGCTGATAAACCCAGCACTTGAGAATTGCTGAAACTCATGGAAGGGGTAACGGATCAGTTAGGGCAAAAAACTGGGGTTAATAAGATAAACTTTTCATTTTGACATTGTTTATTGCTTTCATTTTGTTTTATTTTTTCCATCATTTCTGCCTCTTAACATAAAGGAGATGAAGTAATACCTCCAGATTCTTAAACGTAGTTACATTTTAATGGCAAACTGTGTGTCTTTTGCTATAGCAAAACACAAAAATACCCCTATTAGTGGCCAAATAAAGATACTGAACCAATATAAATGTTCTTGATATGATGTTACATTTTCTACGCCTCCACACACATAAGAAATTACATCTCTTCCTCCTTGAAACGAAAGCACTTAAACTCATTCTTGCTATTATGCAAATTTAACATTAAATTGTTAATAGTTAACTGCCGAACAACAGACAACCCAAAGAAATCAAAACAGTATCCATCAGCCAAAAAACTGGCAAAGAGAAATGAGAACATTTAAACACAGAGGCCAAGTATGGATTAAAAATGCAAGTATCTCTGGAAAGCAAAGCCTACTATAAACATAATTTTTAAAACAGTACAGACAAAAGACCTGAGACACACTTGGAGAGGAAATAATTCTGATTTTTTAGATGACAACATTTGAACGATGACAACATTAAAACATTGGTCTCATCTATAGGTTACTCATCTCTAGGACCAAGGGAATAAGCTCTAACAGTCGGGCTCAAAACAAATTTCTCTCTTTAAAAGATGTGCAGAAGTCTGCCGAAGTTGAATATACCAACTACCCCTCTGAATCTTTGCCTCCCCGATCCTACTAAGAGGATCTTCCTCTCTTTTCCAAAGAAATTGGAAAGAAAACAAATAAAACAAACAAACAACAAAAAAAAATTAACTCATCGAGAGCAGTCCTGTGGAGAAGGCCTTGTGGCTTCTGGTGAATGAAGATCTTGACGTGAGCCAGCACTGTTCACTGAGCCCAGAAAGCCAGCAGTATTCTGGGTTGCGTAGAAAGAGGGGTGGCCAGCAGGGAGAGGGAAATTTTTTCTGCTCCTGTACATAGAGCTGCTGGAGCAGAAAAGGAGGAGGGCCACAAAGACAATTAAAGGGCTGGAGCACTCTTCCCATGAAGAAAGGCTATGGGAGCTTGTCTTACTCAGCGTGAAGAACAGGAAGCTATAGAGAGACCTCACCACAGCCTTCCTGTACTTACAGGAAGCTTATTAACAGGAGGAAGACCAATCACTTCCATGATCTGATAGTAACAGAATGAGAAGGAATGGTTTTAAGCTGAAAGATGAAAGATTTAGGTTAGATGTCAGGAGGAAAATCTTTTCTTAAGAGAGCGTTGAGGCCCTGGCACAACAGCTGCCCAGAGGAGCTGTGGGTGCCCTGGAGGTGCTCAAGGGCAGGTTGGATGGGGCCCTAGGAAGCCTGAACTGGTGGGGGGCAGCCCTGCCCCTAGCAGGGAATTGGAACTAGGTGATCTTTAAAGTCCTTTCCAATCCAAGTCATTCTACGATTCGTTGATTCTGTGATAGTATTGTACAATGAACAGTGGTAACTAAGATTTTAAATGCATTTCATTTGTGATATCAGACACAGCATAGCAAAAAAAAAAATCTTATATTTAAGGCAGCAAAATCATTTTAATAAAAGTCTCTGATATGTAGGCATTACTAATGCCAATAATTTTTTCTCTGTTCATGACAGCCCAGTCATAAGCTCTTTATTAAGTATAATTTTTAAGTAATGAACTTACTAAACTAAAATTTAAACCTGCAAGTTAAATGCTGTGAAGCACAGATGCACTGAAATACAGTTGGAGCTAATTTAATTCAATGCTGTCTTCTTTCATAAGTTATTTCTAATAATGAAAATAAGCATTAAAAAAAAAACAACAAAAAAACATTGATCGTTTTCTACTGTGCAAAATATTTTCCAGGTTTATGAAGAAAATAAAGCAAGCTTTTTTCCCCCTATAGTAACCTAACTTTTTCATTTTTAACTCTTCTTTCCATAACCAGACTTACACAACCAGTGTTAGATAAAATGAAAACTACATATGATATATTTTAGTCCCTCACTCCTTACCTAACTTTGGTATTTTACTACCAGTCCTATCCATTTCTTTTTTCACATTTGACCCTAATATGCTTGCAAGAAAATGTACTTTTTGAGGGGTTCCTCTTTCATCTTCTGGCTGATTTTTCTGCTTCAGAAAAGTATCTTGGCTAAACAGAAAGATTCCAAAAAATTGACATCTCCACACTCAGTATTAAATGTGCTGGAATTAGTGATATCATAAAGAAATAATCATCATTTCAGTATCAGAACACGTTCGCATATAGCAGCAGCAAATAAAAGAATTTTTTTTTTTTTTTTAAGTTACAAATACACTGAGTCAGAGCAAGTGATTTGGCATAGGTTAAAAATGTTCCTTGAATTCAAAGCATCAAGATTTATTAGAAAAGAATACATTTTAATTATTCAGAAGTTCAGATCTAAGACAAACTTTTAATAGTAGACTAAAACCTTTCTTCAATGCAATAGCAGAGCTATCTCATCTTATTTTGTATGAATAGTTAATGCAAAAGAATTACAAAGCACAGAAATCCTTTACCCAATGATCACCTTCATTTGTCATTGTTCCAATTAATGTACTGTTAGATGACACAAAAAAAAAGTTCACACAGGCTCACAGAAAGAAGCCCAGATCACATTCTGAACAGCAAGTGATATCTGTCCTGTCCCTTGTGTATTTTACTTTAGCACCTTTTATTGTACCGAAGCCCATATATGAAGTTGAGAAGAATACCATGGCAGTAACAGTGCTTGTGCTGGGCTGAGAACTGGTATCACAACATGTCTTTGTAACAAGGAGACTCCTGAAACTGTGGGAATCTGCTATAATAGGTAAGAGCTTGTGATAGCAACGGCAGATTCAGTAATCAGGCAGATATCATTTGCAAAGTCCAAGGAGACTGGCACATAACTAATTTAGCTCTGAGGACTTGCCAGATAGATAGGCATGGAGAGAGAGAGAAATGTTCATGATCATCAGCACTGTTGGTACTCTTAGGAAGAGAGCAAGTCCAAAAGATATGTTTTGAAGATTACATTCAATTTCTTATGTAGGAAATTGAAGTCAAGAAGCTTCATGTTAGCATTCTGAAACAGGTTGCCTAATTAGATCGTGAATGTACCCTCCTGGAAGCATTCAAGGCCAGGCTGGATGGTGCTCTGAGTAACCTGGTCTCTTGGGAGGTGTTATTGCTTACAGGAAGAGGGTTGGAACTAGATAATCTTAAAGGTCCCTGCCAACCCAAACCATTCAATGATTCTGTGAAATACTTCCAAGTCTACATGAGGCACAAGAAATAAGTTGTGTCTCAGTAAAACCACAAGATGGTGTCAACAAAGTTCTTACAAACTGGGGAACTGAAGAGCAAACAAGACAGGCAAGTCAAACCTCATCCAATGCCAACTGACTGGCATGTGCAATAGTGAACAAAAAAAAGTATGGCAAAACTTATATATGCTTTCATGTTCTATTTTAATTACATTAACTTCAAGAAAGGACATGACCTGGGAATGGTCCCAGCTGTCAAAAGAAACAAAGGGGAAAAAAAGGCAAATTGAGTGGTCCAGAAATCAAGAAAGATATCCACTAGCCTGTTTAAGAATCACTCTATTAGATGTGCAGGTGAAACCACATACCGCAGTACCACAAACAGACAGACACCTTCCAAGGTCAAAGAGAAAAATAAAGGAAAATAAAGGAGACAACCTTAAAGAAAAAGTCAACAGATTTAAAAGTAAAAAGTCATCTTTAGATTAAAATCTGAAAGTTTATTTAAGTAACACAATATGACAGATCGAACATACTGGAAATCAAGGGGAAAAGGTGGGAAAATCTGAAGAAATCCTTGCAAAGTATATAAGAAAAAACTTAAGTGTTTCCCCTAGCTTCTTTCTGAGTCTTTGTCTTCTGAAGTTTCCTTTGTTTAGTTTTGTTTTTTACACACAGCTCATAGCTACTTCTGAAATTTCTCACAGGATGCTGTATAAATAAATAGTGTCTGTAGGAACAAACAAGGATTACAGAAACCAGTGGTCAGTAATTTCTCCATACACACTGAGGAGAACACCCAGAGATGCTCCCCTCTAATACTCCCAACAAAACATCTATGGATGCTGAAGACATACGAGGGCAGCAGATTGCAGAAAGTGCCCAGGCTCATGTATCATCCTGAATTAGCATCTTCTGCTATCAGTGTCAGAATGCAGGGCTAGATGGACCAGAGGTCTGAGTCAGTATGGCACTTATATTACTGTATTATTCCGGAAAAAAGAAAAAAAAAGAAAAAAGAGCTAACCCAATTTTCAAGAAAATAATAAAAAAGGAATGAAAGTTAAAGGGCCACAGTTACTATGTTTAGAGTGTAAATTTAACCAGAAAGGAACAGCTAGTCCCTGAAAATCCTGCTGGTATAAGAGGTTTCCCTTTAGCATCTAGATTTTGCAAATGCTTCTAGTCATGCTTCTTTCTCAGCTTCAGCATTTTTTTTTGGAATGAGAAGACAGAACGAAGAGAAAATCAACCACATGTACATTTTCACTTTATGGTGGCAGACAAGCTGTGGGAGATAACTGTCAGCTCCAATCTCATTTTAAGTACAGAACAAATCGACAGGGAAATAATATCATGAGAAATAAAAGTAATATAATTTAGATTTTCCAAAACAATATATTCAAATGAGAAATCCTGTTTGCTTTCCTTACTGTTAATTTCCCCATGTGTAAGCAATTTAGGTTGCTAGTAGATCGCTGTGCAGCTGTATTTGGGAAAAGAAAGGGAATATTTGAATCATTTTCCAAGCAAAGACTGATGTGATGCTAGGAACATAACTGGAGACTGTCATGCTTAGTAATAAAACTGAAGATATTAGCTTGCTTGTATTATATATAATATTCAAAATAATAATCTCTCCAGAAGGTCAGCAGTGCTCCCAGATGTAAAGGATTTCTCCCTGACAACAACTATTTCCAGTGACAAGCATTAGAATTTTCATGAACTTTGTACTATCCTTATGTAACTAACACAAAATCAGACGGCCCAGTCAAATGAAAACAGACTACTGTAGATGTTGCATTGCCTCAAAATTAGCACTGATCATCCTACTCTTGAAAGGTGACAGACATATATGACAAAATTATCTTCCATTGTTGCATCCATTCCTTCCCTGGACCATCACAGCAGTGAGAGAATCATATGAACAATTTCTACATGTATATCTTTCCTCTGTTCACTTGTCTGCACCTTGCTTGACTCCAGAATCCATCTTGCCTTATATATAGAAGAAAACCCAGTTTGATGCTGACCTTATCCACCACTAAGTTGTGTAAAGTAACAGAAAAATGCTGTATCAGAGGAAAAGAGAGTAGATGCCTATCAGCTCTGAAATATTAACTGAAATAGGAAACAAAAAAAAAAAAAGATGGCTTTCGGTCTAAGGCAACGGACTAAATAGTTTCACTTTTCTGATAATAGCTGTATTTGGGCAAATGTTCTGTCTCTGTTGCCTCTAACTGAAAATGAAGATAGCAATAGGGTACTTCTACAAATCATAACTGTTCATGTAAATTCAGAAAATACTTTTAGATGATGGTATGTAAAAAATAAAAAAAAAAAAAAAAACACACAGCAGGGCTATCCATAAGTTAACAAAGACTCAAAAATCAGGACTACATTTCACATCCCTGAACTAAAGTATTGGCCATCTTGGACAACTAATGAAGAATGAAAAATGAGGGACACAAAGGAAATAGGTATGATTCTATAATTCAGGTTCTACTTCTCTTTTATTCCAGAAATCTTTAGCACTTGGACTTTGTAATACAAAGCAAATAAATCTTCTGAATCATTCTGAACAGGGAACTATATTACTGATACTAACTGCAGATCTAATACCAAGTCTGTTTAAATACACACAGATCTGCCAGGTTTGGGTCACTGATCAACACCACTCATTTTAAAATTCCGAGAACTAAGACTATCACATAGCACTCTGCTCAACTCACACCTGGTGGAGACTTAATAGGCTTCTTTGCTTTTACTGGTACTGTTTTATGGTTTTATCACAGGTTTTTCAGTTCTTCTGGCAGTGTTCAGTGACAGCTTAGTGCAGAGTTACCCCAGATTTACAAAATCCCCAAGTGGATCACCTCCCTGTCAGCAGAAACTTGCCAAGACTTGCCTCTTGTGTCGTGAAGACTATTCTAACACTCCCCGTGAATTTGCAGAGAAGCATTGGTCAATACCAGGCAGAAGTTACTCGTTTACTTTTTGGCAGAGCAAAAAGTCATTGCCTTAGAAACAGCCAGGTAGAAAAATTTGCATGACTTAATTAAGCACTCAAACTTATCTCCCAGTGCCTCGTGAATCCTGTGGAAATACTACATTTAAATCACAGTTATGAAGAAAATCTAGTATAAGTAGTAGTTGTTGTCAGCATAGGAAATTGAGAACTGCGTGAAGTAGTGAAATACTATGGCAAAGCCACTAATGTAATGAAAGATATTCAGAAATTATTGCTAGTGCTTAAACTATGTTTTCTCCCATGCACCATTAAAAACAAATCTTAAGTTCCATACAGGCTCTAGAATAGAAAAGCTTATCATTTAGGAAAATAATGTTCAAAGGATTCCCTGGGAAAATGAATAAGTCCGCTGCTACCAAAGATAACACAACATAATATTCCTTTAAATTCCAACCACTTAAAGTGCATTTACTTTCTCTTATACTAATCTGTATTGGGAGGCTACTCAAATCTGGTGATTAGGACATTTAACATAGGACTACGTTCTACTTTAATCCAATGCAATGTAAACATACCAAAATATTGAGCTTCAATAATTCCAATATATTACACTCAAAGAAATTACACTCCATTTTAGCCTTAAAAAAAATACTAGATTAAGAAAGTCGCCATCTTATCATTTACCTCATAAAATAACTTCCCCATCATACTTTCCCCTGCCTGTGCTCCACTTTCATTTTATTTTTTTCCTGAACAGATGGAATTTTGCTAGCAATTTGCACAACAGCATCAATGTTCCTCTACTAGGAAATAAATAGTTTGAGTAGAATACATACAATACATGATCTGCAGCTTAAGAAACTGCAAAATAGATCATTCTTAATAGAAATCTCAAAGATGATTTAGCAATCCTTTAATTTCATACAGTAAGGAAGACTTTTAATCTTCCTTAATCTTAAATCTTAATATTTAATATCATTTCATAATTTAAAATCCACATGAATAACTGATATCACAATCAGCACTTTTCTGCTTTCTGATACCTGGTCAAATCTACAGTCAGGTTTGAAAATCAAGTAAGAGACAGAATGACTTCAACTATAACATTTGTGACAGAAGAACACAATCAGTATTTCACACACCTCTTGTCAAATCTCTGCATTTGTTTATTGACTAAGTGCAAACACTGCGTTTTTCTCTATTATAAAATACAAAGAGAAAAGGCTCTACTTATACATCAATAACACAGTTTATAGCTTTTGGTTATTGTTTTTTTTGTTTTGTTTTGTTTATTTGTTTGTTTTAATAACATCAAAGTCCAAAGAAATAAACCCTTCCCAGCACATCAGTCTCGAGTCTTAGAGGCTTCAAAACGTCTGAGCACTAACTTGAATATCTGATTTTTGCCTTCTCTTTCACCACATCTAAATTGAGCTCCAGAAGCTGTTAGCTCTCAGGTTGCTTTATTTTCTTCCTCCCTCCTTCCTGGTTTTTCCAGAAAAATCTGATTTCCTTAACACATTTTCTAGTATCAGTTACAATGATTATATTGTATTTTTTTAAATAAACAGTCTCCTGAAAGCTTCTAGCATAAAACAATACAATATCTCATAGGACATGATAATAATGGATAGATTTTTGGAAAAGAAAACAAAATTGACTATGTTAAAAGAATACTTTTTCACTTCATCTAGGGAGAAAATAATGAATGACTTCTGTCTGGCATGAAAGGCTCAATGAACTCTCTATCTTTCATATTTTTGGCTCCCATCTTCTTCTCATTTCACACATTTTCAAAGGCTAGCTTCATAAGAGACTCCCATGGAGTATTACATAAAACCAACCTGGAGAGCATTATGCATACAAACAGCATGGTAGCATTCCATCTTAATAGACCAGTGACTGAAGAACAGAATTTACTGAATGTTCCTCACAGTCATTTTTAAAAAGGTAGGGGGAGCAAACAATACCAGTCAAAAGCCATAGCATATGTCATACATGGAAACTAAATTAATTCACTGGAAAAATTGCAGGGCAAAAACTGGATTCAGAAATATCTCATTTCCTTCTGAATATTACAATTTTTCACATGCACATTTTTTTAATGAACATGTATAAAAGATCTGAAAAATACCAGAACGCTAACATAGAAAATTGTTACCAGTCTCATGAAAAAAAAAAAAAGCATAAATTAAAAAATTACAAATAGCACATTCTGTCTCGCAGATGTGCATAAGGCACACAAGTAAGAAGTAAAATTCTGTGAAGTATTATAAGCTTGTTTGTCATTCCATAAGCTATGTATCTCATTTCAGTGCTGAAGCATGAGAGTGCAAGGGTTTCACCAGACATTCCAAGAAAAAGAAAATACTGTCTGTACTCCATGTAGCAAATATAAATGCAGTTTTGTTTTTGAAAGAGATGTATGTTGATTGAAAGAAACATTATTGTTCAAGAAGATTTAAAGTGAACATTTAGTTCCATAAGTATCAACAGAAAATAACATACAACTGTACATAAAAATATGCTGTAATAAGTATCCACAGGTTGGGAGCAGGTAGGGTTGCTTAGTTTTGTAGTTGAAGGAATATCGCTAATTTTGTCTAAGGACAAAATGAAGTTCCTCTCTTAATTAAAATAAAAATACACAAACATCAGAAATCATTAAGATTCCAACAGACACCCAGAAAACTGCCATTAATGCAACTCTAAACAGCAGATACCCTAAAAAGTAACAGTGTATGCTGCTACATGAAGTTCTACATAAAAATAATCAAAGTATGAAGTTGCTGTGTTTCTACATTAAGGTGTTGTACTGATTTCCATGTGGTATTAGTCAGAGATAAATGAAAGCTATTGCTTCTGAACTATTTTCAAACTTCTAAAACTCCAGGAGAGTTACAGACATACAACTCCATCTGGGGAGGGAGAAGAGCACAAGAATTTCATACATCATCCTTCTCAAAGATACTAGGTACAAAAAACACTGACAGGAGGTGCACACATTTAATGTTTCTGAAGATAATTGTAAAGCATAAGCAAACAAATAGAGTACAGAGTTCAGCAGTAGAATTGCAAAAAAAATACCGTCTTTGCTTAGCGGTAAAATGGGTTGACCTGGGACTCTGATCTGAGCTGGGAAGCACTAATTTATCTAGATCTCAGAGAACATTTATAGTTCTTCCACAGCTCAGTTACCTGCAGTGCACAGAAGTGAGGTGATCACAGATTTTTGAGACTTTAATCCCAGACATCCAAGCACCACAAAAACTTTTACCACACAGCTTAAACAGACCCGACCCTGGGTGTACTGATGCATTTGAACAATTTACACAGTACTTAGCTCACAAGATTAAGCATACACCACTAATGTAAAGAGACAGCATGCCTACATGCAGCAGCTATAGTGAACCATGTGCAAGGAACACTACGAGGGAACAGCCACTGCAATGCCAACAGTATCAGCCCCTCATCCCCTGCAGAGGACACCACTGCTACTTCCCCTCAGTTACTCCAGGAGGCCACAGGCTCACTCCTGAGCACTAAACCCACAGAGCCATCCTCTCAGAGGGCAGTTCTAGCTCTGCACAGCACACTCCTTTGGATAGACTTACTTGATACATAAAACATATCAAGTATTTACCTAACATATCAATGTAATGGAGATGCAATTATTTGAGCTTTTATTTGACTGTTGAAAGATGCAAGCCACAGAAGGACATAGTGAGGTTTATATTTTCTGATAAAACACGTTCCTTTAGGAATGGGTTCATCAAGGCTAAACTTGCTTTTAAAAATAAGGCTCAGGGAAAAAGTGCAAAGCAGGCAACCTTGCTTTTATTCCTTCCTAATGCAGGGGATGATTTGAAATTAATTCTAATTAAGCACTCTGCATGTTAACGCCTTAGATGAGATGCTTAAAGCAAATAAACAAACAAAAGAAAAAACAAGCAACAAAAAAAAAAAAAATCACCAAGATAAATATGTATCAGTCTTACATGTGGTTTCTCAATAGAAAAGCTGTGGCATGGGAATTAATGCAGTGTAGGATGCAGACAGAACTCTGTCAATAAGGATAACTTCCTGAAGCTTTTCACAGAACTCACCTTAAATTAAAGCAGGTAGATGATGATGGTAGTTCTACCTATAGCAATAATGACAAACTAGATAGTGGGGTACCATCAAAAGAGAATAATAATTAAAAAAAATATTAACTAATAATTAACTAATCGAGAAATATTAACATTCTTTGCTTCTACAGTACTCAGCATTTGTACTGTTCAGCTGTTTCAGGAAAAAAACACCTGTCCAAAACTGACCGCAACTGTCCAAAATAGACAATTGGCACTATTCAGCTGTCAAAGAAGAACTTGAATAAAAATGACATTAACACCTTAAAAATAAAGCCAAAGAGTTAGTGAATAAGCATCATATCAAATTCAGTATCATGCAGACGCTAAAATAGAAAGCTATAAATGATGGAAATGCATCACATTTCCGTCTATGTCAAACATACTCAACCACCCCGATCTAAAAGATTTGTCTTCATGTTTTGCACCTCAAACAGCAGCCTGGAGAATTCTACTGGTAATTTGTATGCAAAGTGTTCTCCATTAAAACTAATCTAAAAATTAATGTTCTAACATAATATAACTTGCATAAATTTTCTATCTTGCCGAGTTCCTCAGAAAGAAAATATATTCATCAAAAGATTAAAGATCAAAAGCAATTGCAGTTAGAGGCAATGCCATTATGTACAGCTACACAATGGCGAAAATGAGAAAGAAGGTCAACTGATCAAGATCTGAGAAGTGGCCAGTTTTTAAGAGAAAACTGGAAATATTCTGTAATCAACCCCTAATCTTCTGTCAATTGCCACTGACAAAGAGATTGTTAAATCTCTTACTCCTTTTTCACTCTTAACCTCTTAATCAGATGTTCCTTGAAATGACAAAGGGGATACTGAAGTAACTCAGCTGGTAATCCTGCAAATCTCATCATGTTTCTGCAATGAGTATTTTCAATAAACTTTTTAAATCACAGAATGGCCAGGGTTGGAAGGGACTTCAAGGATCATGAAGCTCGAACCCCCCCCTGCCACATGCAGGGCCCCCAACCTCCCCATTTAATACTAGACCAGGCTGCTCAGGGCCCCATCCAGTCTGACCTTGAACACCTCCAGGGATGGGGCATCCACAACCTTCCTGGGCAGCCTGTTTCAGTACCTCACCATTCTCTCTGTAAAGAATTTCCCCCCCGTCATCCAACCTCAATCTCCACTACCTCAATTTAAAACCACTTCCCCTTGCCCTGCTGTAATCTATCCTTTCAAAGAGTTGATTCCCCTCCTGTCTGTAAGCTCCCTTTAGGTACTGTAAAGCTGCAATGAGGTCACCCCACAGCCTTCTTTTCCCCATGTTGAACAAGCCCAGCTCCCTCAGCCTGTCTTCGTAGCAGAGGTGTTGTAGCCCCCCTGTCATTTTTGTGGCTCTCCTCTGGACCCTCTCCAACAGCTCTCAGAGAAAAAGGAAAAAATACATTGCATATAAATACCTTGTGTAAGAATTCTTGCATGCAATTGAAAGGGAAGGGTTCAAATAATAAGAAATGCAATTAAGAAACTAAATATCTTTCATAAAAGGTCACATCTTAACAGCTTCTGAAATCATAAGATTCTGATACTAATATGCAGTTCTGTATGTATTTAACTCACCTTATGCTAGCAGATATAATTTTTGGTTCTTACAGCTTATCATACTAGGAAAGGAAGAAAGAATCAGAACTCTCCTTTTAAAGATCAAGAGAGACAGTTTTGATTGTTTGTTTTGGTTTTTTTTGCAATCTTGGTTGTCAATGCAAGACAGAGCAAAATTGTGCATTATAGGAACCAACAGGCTTATTAAATTACTGAAATTTCATTTCCATATGTTTAATTATTGATGAAAAGTTAAACCAAATTAAAAAGCTTTGGAGTGCTTACATATACTTATAAATATTTGAGTTGTGATAATATGTTAGTCTTACACTTGTGTAAGAGATATCGCAAAATGAGACAAATGTATCCCAAATACATCCTCTGTTGACTTTGATAAGGCTATAAATAAGATAACTCCAATTTTAAAACATTGAAAGAAATTGCTTTTGTTTACCTAAAATGTCAGCCACACAACTGTTCTCAGATTTCATGTCTATTTCCCTCTTTTAGTGTTATGCTAATTACCATACAATGGAACAGCATTGAATATATTAACAAGTAATAAAATAATCAGATCATCATCTAGTTGATCACATGCAGGAACAGAATACAGCAACAAGAAAGCTTTTATACCTCCAGAAGTACATTTACATAGAATTTTCATACTACGTGGTAACTATTCCTCTGACAGCACAGGGCCACAACCATGCTTTGAATTTTGTCCCTTAACTGTACAGTAAGTTGTTTAGTTTGCCTCATCTTTTACACTGAAGTGGAATAATATCAGAATATATTTTGTTTCTTTTCCTCAAACTAAAGATCATGTCCCACTATTCTATCCTAGGCCTTGTTTTCAAGAACCTAGATTCAAAGTTAGATTTCAAGTTAGATTGAAAAAGAAAAAAAAAAAAGAAAAAACCTCCAAGAAAAAAAAAGAAAAAGACATTGTCAAAAATAACAGGCACGTGCAGGTTCAGCTTATGTCAATGAAAGTTGCAGGAAACAAGCACTATTTCCTGCACTGTGCAGGAAACTTAAATATACAGGCCCACAGAAAGCATACGATCTTCTTCACTTCCTCATGCAATGGCAGCTTGAAATAAAGGAATTCTGATAGGAAAGCTCAACAAGAAATACAACTTTCTAGCATACTATTAACTCTTCTATTCACAGCAAATGAAAATGGGGAAGTACTAGGGAACAAAGTGTGGTAGGAATCTTTGTGCATCCATCAGCCTACTATCATATTCTATAATAGACATCTACAATTTGTGTAGGGCAATATTTTCTGAAAGTCTAATTGTTATACTGTAGTTATTTCCAGTCACAAATAAAATGTAGTTCAAGTAAAAAAAATGCAGCCCTTTTGGAGGGTAAGGCCTTGTGGTGTGGAGGGGAAGAATTTTGGTGGTGTTTAATCTCAACAGAATTGGCAAGCTTTGAATGGTCTGACATGGTGTCTTAAGAACATTTGTCTGAATGCTGCCTTGATGGCAGTCAAGCCAAAGTATGTGCTGCTTGACACTTCTATCAGTAATTGTCACAAGGGGAACACATAGTGAAGCAACCCTATAACAGACAAGATGATGCTGTAGGACTTTGACATGCTTGCAGGGATATTACAAGTCTACCAAAAGCAGAAATGTGAAAGTTACATTTCTTACCTCAATTCCATCAAAATAGATGAAATTATTCTTACAGATCACAACAGGGTAGATACTGACATCTAAGCTCATTAGATGCAGGTCAGCTTTTGGTCAGAACTGGGGAAAACAGGCCCTTGTATGATGCAGTTCTCTGATCTATTTCAAATGACTGTATTAATGTGCTACTAACTCCACCCAGTATGATTGGTCATTTTTAATGGAAATCACTTTTACTGGGCAGACTGCATACATTTGTTTGAGCATGTAAGCACTCTCTGAAAAACATTACATACTCGATAAAATTTTTTAAAAATTGCAATGTAAATTACTAACAGAAACCCATAAGCTTCTTAGGGATCTAGAGGACTTAAAGGTATTACCAACCTCTAAAGGAATATTTTCATAACAATAGTTAAACAAATACATAGTTACCGGGATTAGAAGCATTTCAATTCCTCATTGAAGTGAATAAAATCCGGAAAATAATCTGAATTCCCTTTTAGCCTGCATTTTCAAACGCTACCACAAACTGGCTTCACAACAGGGAAAAATACCATAATCTTCAATTAAGGTCAATACCAAGGTTAACATACATGCCCTGCTTATTTAATAGAGGTGCTTTGCGCAAGCCACTTTCCTCATTTAAGCAGGTGAATAACACTAAGAATCTTAATATAATGCATTTGTTTCTTCTCTCTAAAACAAAGAGAACTCATATAGATGATTGATCTTCCCCATCCCTCATATTTGGTCTCCTTGCTGCACCACAAACAGGCACAAGAGCCACTAAGGTAAGCAGGAACTTCAGGCTGACTGCCAAAGTATTTAGTTTGAAGAAAAGTGGTTGTGATGTAATTTGCCTTAACGTTAATACGCGTTCCTCTAAAATATTAACTATAACTAAGACTTGGTCTTGAAAATCATACACCATAAAACTTCATGTGTTCTTAACATAAATTTAAGAAAGAAAAGATGGACAATTTTAAGGGTTTTACAGTTTTTTTCTGTAACAGATGATTATTTCCAAGAACAGAAGGTTGAAGGCATAACCCTTTTCCCACTGGTATTTTCAAATCTCAACCAAAGCCAGGGGCTGGCACCAAAAAGTAAGATGTTCATATGCACTTTTGTGCTCCTAAATCCACCAATCATTTTAAGAAAATTCCCTTGTTTTTCATTGCCCTCCTAACTCAAAATAGTATTTATTTTCCTTATAGGTACCTGCATAGAAATAGTACATAAACATACATCATATGTCATTAGGTATTACTGGAAAGCCTTCTACCTCTTCAGATCCGGAGTGAAAATGGATCATAAAACTGTTTCAGTGAAAGTTTCATACCATTCACATACGAGGTAGGACAATTCCTTTATTTCTCACTGCTTAAGAAAAACAAGACTTCCAAGAGGTTTATGTTCAATCTACCCTCATAACTCTGTAAATCAGACTCCAAATGGAAGCTATTAACAGAACAAGCCTATAAACTGGTATACTGACTAATGAAAAAACAGCCTTTCTTTCATATACCCATTTTACTCACAAGCTAAATTCTCAGTGATATCCTTCAGAATATACATAACGAATTTTCAAAGTACATATGTATTTTAGGTATGCTAAAAGCCTAAACATACATTTAATGATTACATTTTCTTACAAAAATTTTAGACCAAAAAAAAAAAAAAAAAAAAAAAACAGTTTAAGGAATTAAGAATTTTATTCCAGGATTAAAAAAAAAAAAAAAAAAAAAAAAATCCTTTCTGCTTCAATCAGACACAATTTTCCTTGAAAATAAACATTGGGTAGCAACCAGAATTTAGGATACGGGAAGCATACGTTTTTCTCCTAAGCACTGTCAATATTTCTGTTAGCAACTACTCGTAATAGCCTTTCAAATACAAAATAGTATGCCTTTTTACAATGATCACTTTATCTTACAGTCATCTGAGAAGTAGGTAAGGAAGATTTTAAGAATACAGATTGTAACACCAAGTTAGCATAAAATGTTGCTTCCAAACCTGACTTGAAAGTCATAAAAATAAGAAAAGATTAAGAAAATATATCAGTATGTCTCCACCAAAAGAACACATAGCTCACAGTTCACTCCCTTTGAATTGTCATGCTGCTGCTACCATCTGCAGCTACCCTCTGAACCAGCCATGCCTGCTAAAAAGCCAAGCAGCCTTTAGCCTAGCTAGAGGATCTTATTTTCAGGAGGAAATATCACACATGTATTGTGCATTGAAGTGTTTCCTTACTTGGCCTCCTCTCTACCACAATGGAGTCACTCAGATCCACAGAAGCCAAAGCTAAATTCTCAGCAACTGTCAGAAGCTCCATTCTATCAAGACATTGTTAAAATCAATTTTTAACTTCTGAAAGTCTTGGCACTGGAAATTTCATGGTTTACTAATTTCATGGTTTTCTAATACACTCAGGTGTATTAGAAATAAAACTACAAAAATTAAAAAAAAAAATCTCATTTTATTCTCTTAGCACGAAATCCAGCTTAATTGGATTCATCAGATATCAATAATACTGGAACAGAAATATTTCAGAAAGATAGTCCAGATTTTAAAGGACTCCAGATTGCTTCTCTCTTAACCTGAACACTGTAGACAACCAACATAATTTAACTTTATATGAACATGCCCCTAGCTTGAGTAATTTGGAAAGAGTTTGATACAGAGGAAAATGAAGTTAATTTCACACACTTTGATTCAAAGATTCTGCAGGAGAAAATTAGATGGGTAAAAATACCATCCTAAGTCTGTAAACAAAACAGTGGAAAGTGTTGAACAATGCCTTGTCTCTACTGTATGGTAAAACTGTTGAGTCACGGCCTGAACTGCTGATTGAGCGTCTGGGGAAAGGACCCAGTCAACCCTGGGAGCACAGATGAAGGCGGCAATTGAGCTGTGTAACTGCAAGGGATGGAGCATGGCTGCACTTCTCTTAGACCTCATTTCAGGGCTGACTTCCACTGGGGAAGGATCTTGGTTACACATCCCTCCTTTGTGGAGCTTTTCTCAACAAACCTAGATCCTCAGAGATGGGTGAATATTCTTTTCTTGTTTGTCCTTTTGCCATTTCCTTTCTGTATTGCCTTTCCACTGCACTAATCTTTCTGACTGTAAAACTCTAGCATTATATTATTATATATATATTTTTATTTTAATTTATATATAATTTATTATTATAAAATTATAGCATTGTAGCTATAATGGTTTCACTAAAAAAAAATTTGTTCTTCCTATAATTCAGTCTCTTGTAGATTTAAAAAAAAAAAAAAAAGGCAGAAATTGAGCAGATATAAAACTACAGGAAAGCTTTCAGCCCACAATTTTTCCAATTAATTGCAAAACCTTATTTTTCATCCAAGAATAAATTCTATTTTAAAATACTTTGTAAAACAAGCACTTTTAAAGCTTACAATGTAACAAGCACTATAAAGCTTACAAAATACGATCCCCATCCAGCTTCACCATCTTGTAGATGCAGCAAGAATGGAATCAATATGCCTCTCATCACTGATTCTACAGCATAAAGCTGATTGTGACACTTTTCTTGCAAGCAGTCCCAACCTGTTTAGTAGCACAAATAACCACAACATGCTGCTCCTCAAGAGCACAATTAACAAGTCTATATGCAATATCATCCATGTTTCTTTACTACAGAGAGTACTTCAGATGGGTTTAAAGAGGATCAGTGAATACGGAGGACAGAGATACTTTTCTTCCTAGCAACCTGTATGTTTCTACGTTTTGGATTCACAACTGGAACTGTGCTTAAACTGTGCCAGGTTTAAGAAACGCTGGATACCGCCTGCCTAGTGCAAAGATTTCTCTGTTTCTTGCTCTACCCCTTTGCTGTTTTTCGCTCAGAACAGTGTTGCATGGTATGGAATATGCCCTCAGTCAGTTCAATAAAGCTGTCCTGGCTGTGGCCTGTCCCATTCTCCTGGCCACCCCCAGGACGCTCTCTGCTTTCTATCTTCCCCCAGTAGTCATTACTTAGAGACTGGCTGGGCATTGGTCTGCTGATGGGAGGCAGAGACCAACTGCACACTTAGAGTTTTTTTTCATCCTCTATTACCTCTTTCCTTCTCTTATCAAACTGCTTTATGTTACTTGACAAGCTTTTCCTCCTCTTACTTTTCCAGTTCTCCACTCCATGCCATTCAGAGTGGGGAGCAGGTAAGCGGTTGGCTGGGTGCTGACATAAGTCAATTGCCTACAACTAGATTTGGCGTTCATGAAACTGTCTAGTTCTTTTTACATTCAAGACAGCACTAGATCTATAGCATATGCAGCAAGGATTGCTATTTTTAAATTTGAAATGCATTAATGTTCCACGAATCTTCACATTACTGTAAGCAACATATCAAAAGTAGGCTCTGATCAGCCTTCACCTTATGTTTAAAAAATGTGCATAAATATAACGCAACCTTATTAAGGAATGCACATGCAAAGCATTTTGATTTTATTGTTATTAAGAGTGAAAGGTACTTAGACCCTTGCCAAATTGCCTTTTATATATCATGCACTTTGATTGTACTTGAAATTCTGTCATCATGACAGTTGTTCCACATCCTTACACAAAACTATTTCATTAATGCTGCACTTCAACGGCAATGAAAGCAAATCAATCTTACTAGCAAAATTGTTTTTCTGTCTGAATATCCCTTTTCTAACATTTCTTGTTTGCTCTTTTATAGTTTTCTATGTACTAGATAATCTTCTTTACAAAACTTTACAATTTAGAATTACATATTCTGAATTGTAAAGAGTCCCTCACTTCTTCTGTTAACTTTCATCTGCCATCACACTACTAAAATCCCCAGGCTAGTTTAATGCTTCTGAAGATCCAGACAAGCTGTTTTGTTTTATCTGAATTAAACTGAAATCTGAAACATCTGAGAGAGATATTCATGGATGATACATGTTATCTTATTCAGTTTACCTTCTTATAGGTTCTACCGTTATTTCAAGGGAAGAAAAAAAATCAAGATGGTCATAATCAGACCACCTTCTTAGTTGAATATAACGTATTTTCTCACATGATTCACAACAGGTAGCAGAACAAATGCTATATCCAGATTGCATTTGTCTTTAATTGCAAAGAATTTGCCATTTGAAAAATATTTTTAATAAAAACTATATTTCAATATGAAAGATAGAAACTTGTGGAGTAACTTTCATAAAATTGTGAGTAAAGACTGAATCTGTTGCAATCCATTTAAACAATTCCTGCTCAGAATCTGTTATTAGCAGTTTTTTTATATGCATTATGTGGTTCTAATTTTAGATGTTGCACTAATCCATTTAAGTCCTCTCATCCACATCACTGAATTTCTAAGCAATTTTATAGGATTTTTATGTACGTAATACAAAATATTTTGTATGTAATTCAGGTATGTATTTAAATTAATATCCTAGGCTAATTTTTACACATACTTATTTCATGTGAGAGAACATTAATGGTATCTGAAGGTCTGGATATTGTGTTGCAGTAAGCAACACAAAAGATGTTCAGATTAAATAGAGAATAGATAACTAGAGGTATTTAATGAGCTCATTATTTCTATAGAGCTTCACTGTTTGGGACTTCCGAAATTAAATACTAAGAACAATTTCACTGTAAATATTAAACCACATACGTACAGATTTCTACTGGCACTGTTCACAGAATTAGGACATGCCATTCATCATCAGGATTTCATATCAGAGATAATATTTCTGTTCACTTCAAAGATTAGAAGCAATTTGGAACCGAGCTCAGACAGCCTTACTTTATGTTCTTCCTAACCTGGAGGTTAGGCAACAAAATCACAATAGTTCCTTCTGGCCACGTAGTCTATGACATCCCAAAATATGTTAGACTGTGCTTTCTGCTCTTTTACTGTTTATCACGATGTTGTTTTACCCTCTGGATACAGAATTTGAAAGAAATAAATCTCAGAAATTGGAAAACAGAAGAAGAGCAACTGAACAGAGAGTCTCAGATAATAAATAGAAATACACCCCCTGAAGTGGCAGCAGAGTACCTGCAACATTGCCAACTTGCTTTAAAAACAATAACAGAAAAGAATAATATAAAAAAAAATAAATCAGTCTTCTATCTTCAGTTTGATATGACTTCTGAATTCTGCTTTTTATTTATATGAATCTTACTTTTGAGCAAATATGCTAAACAAATACTAGAGTTTAAGCAAAGTATCACATAGAATATCACAGTCTCAGATACATGCAACTAGCTATCTTGTTCCATTTAAAGGTTACATTATTACCTCTTCAAGAAACCTATGCCTAGATGTAACAACTGTGAACTGTTAGTGATGAAAACTAGCCTACCAGTTCTCCAGTGAGCTGTGCTTATTGCTAGTGTATATCCCCCACAGACCCTGGATGACTAACAACCCACATACTCACTTTTCCCAATGCATGTATATACAAATGTGTTTGGATTCCACTGCTTCTTTCCATCTCCATTTCATTATCACAGCAATTCCAAGAAAGGAACAGAATTTATGCCTCTCTTATGCAAGAAGAATGTTGTAAGCAAACAGCTGTTTGTGCTGACAGTGGGAAGCACCATTAAGAGACGACACAGTAAGGTTTCCAACAGAAGTTCATCTGACAGGTAAAAGGCTGGTGAACACAATTATTTCTGGTCCAAAAACCAGAAACCAATTGAAATATTATACACAGGAAAAACAATCTAAAAAGTAATTTTCATTTAGTCTGCCATAACATTTGTAATTACAAAGAACATCACAAGAGGAAAAAAAAGTTTTATAACAACATAGCAATAGGATAATGTTCAAAGGCAACAAAAAAAAAAAATTCTAATACTCAGGAGCTACCTTTTCTAGATGTATTTCTTGAAACTGAAACACAGCTCTGAATATCTACAGCTGCTACTGCAGGTACAGGTCACTTGATCTCACTTAGCAAATTACAGAAGTCTGCAGCTCAATGAGACAAAGACAAAAAATACTCATTGGCAAAGTTTCACTTCTCTTTTTATTTCAACAGAAGAACTAGGAGCAAGTTCTTAAAAAAAAAAAAAAAAAAAAAGTTTACTTAACACATGTTCAGAAAATAAGCCTTTTAGATCCACGCTTTCTGCAAAACCAACACAGCACTCTGCTAACAAACGTCTAAGTCCAGAAAGGTCCTTACACAACACTGAGCCTTCTCCACACAGCCAAGAATCCCTTGGAAAGGGTCTTGATGCCTCCACACACAGTCACGACACATCTGTTTGCACACCATTGATTTTTTTTCTCAAAGAAATATACAGAAAAGAGCCAAAATCTTACAGCGTGTGAACTGTATCAGTACTCAAAGAAGCTGCATAGCCTACCCAGCTACATCAAGAAGCTAAAGCCAAAATCTTGCTGAAGGCAATTCTAGGCAATTACTCAGCAGAGGAAAAGAGACAAATTAACTTCAGCTTTAATGCTATCCATATTCTAGTAGCTACCTAATTAAAGTTAGAGTAATTTGCATTATCTTTATTATATAAGGTATGTCAGCTTTTGGGTAGAAAAATATCAGAAAGCAATGGGAATTCACAGCCCATTCAAAACAAGCACAATAGGAAAGCAGAAGAAAGAATTCACTTATTTCAGTTTCCACTGACAAATACAGCAATTCTGTAGTAACACTGCGCCTTCAATGCTCTCAGCTAACACTCAAACCAGTAATTGTTGATTCCAATACACTAAGGAAAAAAGGAATAAAATGAAATTGTATAAGATCACTGCAGTATTTCAAAGATTGCAGGCTGGTTTTTAATTTATGCAAATAATTATGGCTAAAACTATTTGTCGAGCCTTGTTATATTAATTAGGCTATTAAAACACTGCTTAAAACTATCATAAAATAATCCTTTTAATGGGATTTCTTCCTTGTAAATCTTTCCAGATCAGTGCAAAAGAGTAAAAACATTAATTATTTCATGGCAACAGAGAGCTCATACACATTGGATACACTGTGAAAAGCAAGAACTTTAGTCAACAACCTTGTCACTGAACCTGAATTAAAGTCACTTGGAACAGGGGAGGCAGCGTTTATTTTCTTACACAAACAATATGCATAAAAAGACTGCCTAATCATGGACATAAACTTCTTTCATAAATTGTGCATCTCTAACTTAATCTGGAAGTTAAAACATTGCTTATTTCTGCTGCCTTTATTCTGTGAACTGCGGCAGTGGAACAAAGCTTGATTTATCAGAGCAAGACTCCCTGAAGACTTCACAGTGCAGACTGCATCATCCGCAGCCTATTATTGCTGCAGCCATTTGACACAAATACATTCAGATGCTGAATGCTCACTGCAGGATTTGGATACAGTCACATACCCTCTAGAAGGTAAAATGGGAGGAAGACAAGACAAAACACAGGCTTTCCTTTGATGTTTCCTGTCAGCATATAGAAAAGGTGAACAGTTTCTGATGATTGATACAAATATTTATCTGCATATAAAAAACAACATAACCAAATACTAATGAAAGGAAGAGTGATGTAGGTGATGTTTTTATAGCATTTAGATGACAATTAAGACAATAGTTAAACACTGCACTCACTAGCATCACTGTTTATATGCAGATTTGGACGAGACATTCTTTTCTATGGATGAGACTGCACCAAATCAGTGATTAAAAGTCATAATGCAATTTTAACAGTAAATTAGTTATCCTACATTCTTTACATCTTTCACTGCATTTTTAATTCTGTTGTGCAGTGTTCCTTTTTCCTCTGACCAAGCAAAAAATACTTTAGCAAACATTATTAAATATTACAGATAAGTAATACAGAAAGCACAACTCGCCAAAGATATTTTTGCTTCCAGCTCAGGTGAAAAACTCCCATCACTAAAACTCTGGAACAGGAATTTGATGTTAGTAGTCTATCAGAAGGAAAAAGAGTAGGCAATAGGAAAAGAAATAAGGTATCCATATAAAATTATTATAAATACACATCACAAAATGAGATTCGTAAGCTGGAAAGAGTTGAGCTAATATACAGGGCATATCAGATGTCCTGAATTTACAAACACTATTTTCCTTTGTTTTTTTCAAAACAAAGACCTTCAGTAAGGTTGCAATATGACTAGTGCTGGGAGACATGTTATTTCCTTCTGACAGTCAAACAGAACAAGATTCTTATATCAGTTGGCAGAGTAATACAGGAACCATTCCACAAGTACTTATAAAGCAGTAAGGAAGCTGTATATATACCATGACACAAGACAAGAACAAGACTAACTTGAATACCTTAAGTGGTTCAAAAAAGACTATTTTAGTTACTAACTTCTAATGGCTTGCATCTTGTGGAAAGAGCAAGTATATAATAACCCCAGTCAGGAATAATGGAAAATGCAAAAGGAGTCCTGCAGCAACTTTCAACAAAGGTTCCTGCAAACATCTGCAAAGGCACTTGCACAAAGGCACTTTGAGCAGCACCACAGAAGCCTCCAGTGCACCAAGTTAAGCACAGTTAAGCCTCCGAAGGATGAAGTTGGTAACAGGAAGGACGCATAAACAAAGTGGAGAGCCATAAGGGAAAGGGACAAAGTTACAGGATCAGAGATCAGAATGACTGTACATGTTGTACAAAATAAAAACACCTTTACTCCCAATTTATTGAACATAGCTACACATAGCTTACAGAACTGCCACAAGGACTGCTCTTTCCATGTGAAATAGTGCAATTCTAATCATACCATTAATGTAATTATCTACAGTAAAATTACCTAAAAAATTTGTACGATTTTATATAATCTGAGAATTTATGCATAAATTATTCTGCAATTAGCACCTTACTATCACCATAAACGTACACTCATGAAGGCATACCCACAACAAAGGAAAATTAGGGCATATACAAGCTAATGGCTATTTAATTTCCAAGGAAAAAGTTTGTTTCTTTTTCAAGCAAGTTTTTTTGCCAATCAGTACCACACAGTTTCCAAAGCAACACAGTATAAAATGGGACATATAACAGCCTTTGAACTTTTGTTTCCTGCTAACTGCTTTGATTTTATTCATTAAACGATAACAACTTAAAAGGTTTTGCCAAAAGCTGACTACCAAAATGAAAATGAAGTGTTGTGAAAGGTAACATCAAAACTACGAATCTTTTACTCCACTTTAGGGAGGATTTGAAATAATGTTGCAGGAAACACCCTGCAGGATTTTAAGAGCATTCAGATTTTATTTTTGAGTACAAATTTTCTGGGTGAATCACATAAAAGTGATTTCTACTGTTCACTCCATTTCTAACTCACTCTTGTTAATTTATGTAAAGGGTTTTTTTTTGTTTTTTTTTTTTGTTTGTTTTTTTTTGTTTTTTTTTTTTGTTTTTTGTTTTTCTCCATGATAAGCAGTATTTCGTTGATCAAACTGAAATGGGTCAGAGTCTTCAAGACTCAAGCGCATTTCCAAAAAGCTTGGCTCCTACATGAGCATCAGGTAGAAGGGACTGCAAAAACAAAACATTCCCCCATCACATACACACACACACACACACACACACACAGAAAAAAGCAACCCTGCAAAACTGTTAATCAAAGTAGTTAAAGGATTTTAGGAAATCTTGGGAAAAAAAAAATACCTCAAGGAGCATGTTGGCTACTGAAAATTCTGACAGAATTCATCAATATAGATTTAAGTTCCATAATTCTGCTGTGATGAAGCTATGACTGCTTTAGAACAAGACAAGGCTTATAGGATGAAAGAAAAACATGAAAGAAAAGATGCTATAAACACAAAATCTTTTATTGTTTCCCTATTTACTCTACAGTAGCTAAAGTGAAATTTATACTTTCTCTCAACTCTACTGAATTTACTTGCCATGTGAAATATTTGCATACTGCATACAATTATTTCACATTATGAGGTGCTCTGTTTGCTGCTGTAATGTTTATTTTGTTTACTGCAGTGTAGCCAGGTCTTTTATATTTAACAGTGAGAACAGAAACATCTTCTGCATAACTTTCTAAAGCATCATTTACTTCTCAATGGTTTTGTAAAATAATTAATTTCCAATTATTCTTCCACAGAAAACAGAATTACACTTCAGAAGAAAAAGCAACAAAATCTTCTATTGGCTTCAGTAAGCTGGATAACTGTAAGACAGACTAACACCTAAGTTCTTTGCAGTAGTCCATCAATCCTTATTTCAAGAATTGTTGGAGGTTAATTTGACCATTTGGAAATGTCCCCTGTGCTATTGAGACTCATTAGGCAGAGTGAGGCCAATTAAAGCAGAAACATTCATACATGCCCTAATTCTCACACGCACATGTTCTCCGTGTTGTATGCATCCAACTTAAAGGAGAACACAAAAAAAAAAAAAAAAAAAAAAAAAATCCCTTAATGGACAAGGTGTAGCACATGAAATATCTGAAGGACACAGACTTCTTATCCAAGCAAGTTCAGGTAATAAATATCTGCCAGCCCAAGAGATTTGAAAGCTGTTTGCTGGAGAATGAACCACAGAGTATTCCTTATTTTAATTGTGAATTAAAAGGACATAAAATGTTTAAAACTTGACAAAAGTTAAACGCACACCTGTCTATACAAACCAGATCTGCAATCTAGGAATTACTTTACAGATACAGATTTCACTTCACTTCTGATCCATTAAATAATATCACTTCAGAATTCATATCAAATTCTAATAAGATTCTGAAAAAGCCCAGTCTCATCACTATTACCCCCCAAGTTCTTGCTGATACTTTACTGAAACTACTAATTCTACAGCAGCAAAGCTCAGCTCAGGACTACCTTTGCAGCTGTTTCTCCTTTTATTGACCACTAAAAGGAAACCTAAAAATCATTTACAAGTTTTCCTTATGATGATCTAAGAAGTGCCTCAATGTATTGTAACCTGCAATCCAGTTCCCATGTATCTAAAATAAGTAAATTTAAAAGCCTCTTACATATTTACTCATCAGAATTTATCTGAAATATTGTCAAAGAAGATAACATTTAACAATTAGATATCCTGGATTAAGACCTCACTGCACAGAAGGCAGTCAATCCCACTTAGTCAAAATCTGCACATCAGATGAAACAAACACAGATGAAGGTGAGCTGGGCTGGAAAGATGAGCAAAGGAAAGGGATGAATGAAAGAAATGTACTTTCATTGTACATTACATTATGCATCCACACTCTTTCAAAGCTTTAGGGTAAACATACACAGTTCATTTTCAATTTGTCAAAACATTCAACTACTAGAACATGATTTTTGCAATAAAATACAATCTTATCTTTATTTAGCAGAAAACGCAGTATTTTAGAATAATAATTCAATATAAACCTGAAAACTTTGGTTTTACTTGAAAAATCTCTCAGTTTCCTTGGGAAATTTGACTTTGTATTCTGCCCAGAGATATCTAAGTGACTTAGTTCCCCCATTGCACACCACTGAACAGTTCCACTCCTCAGAACCACATGGACTCCCACATTTTCCAAGCCCCCTGCTCCCCACTTTGCAGCCAAGCTGCTGAGCTGGCAGCCTTCCAGCCGCCTGTCATCCTCTGCCTTCTGGGCTGCCAGATTCACCAGACTACCTACCAAGCATTGTGCCACTTAAGCATGCTCTGCCACCTGTCTGAACTTGCAGCAAGGTTCTCAGACTCTGAGATTTGTTCTTGATTCCTCCGAATGTATTTGGAACGTAAATTTCACAGTGAAAGTTAAGAAACTTCAGCAATATCTTGTCTCCTCATTGTGGAAAAACCTCACCTCCTTCGCAGTTCTGCTCATCTTCCTGAGATACGAATTACAATGTTCAGACACTTCTTTTTCACATGCTTCTGAAACACTGGAGAAGCATTTATACAAATACAGAAATAACACTAATCTCCACATTCTAGGCATCTGCCACTGAGAGTCCCTACTACCCGGCACTCTGTAGGTCAGCTTATCGGTAACCTGTGAGCAACAGCAAGGTGCTCAGTTTCCGCCTCCTGACAATGGGATCTAATGCTAGGGAAGAGCTGCTTCACATTACATCACTGGCCACTGTGGTCAGAACCAGCTTTGTCCAGGCATCCCTGACCATAGCTGTGCCTTGACTCTGGCCAATGCCTGAAAGTCAGTTGTTTTGAGTTGTCTGCTTTTACATTCATGGTAACTCTGCGCAGGAAAATCTTTCCTTCTCTCCTCCAAATGAAATTCTTCTATTTAACTTTAATTGCATTCTGGAAACACTGCTCATTAGCAGAAGTTTAGACATTAAATATAAGCCTACAGAACTGTCTTAGAATCTGCCCACGCATGCAGTTGATTGTCCCATATGGAGGAAAATGTTAAACGAAGCATCTGCAAAAGACAACTTTTGATATCCATTATTCATGGAAGCAAAAAGAACAACTCCCTCCGCACACAGAAGACAGCAGTGAGAGCAGCAGTCAATGCACACAGTGCAGAGAAACTGCATTCAATCTCTAGGAAAATAATAAAGAAATAAAATCCTGCTTCCTCCCATTTCTCACAACTCCATTTTTTGGGGTTTTGATGTGCTTTTTTTTGTTGATTTTTGTTTGTTTTATTACTACTGTTTGTTTTGGGGTTGAGTGGCTTTTGTCATTGCTGCTTTGTTTTCCATTTTATTAAGGTTTTTGCTCAGCAGCTGCTCTTTTAATCACGCCTACAACACTTTAATCTAATACTCTTCTCTGAGCTACACCCTTACTGTTCCTCTTTTCATCCACTCCCTCAACCTTAATCTAGAGAAGATTTAAAGAAGCAATATAAGAATGAGGTTGTACAGCTTAAACTTTTGTGTACAATGTTGGGGAAAGGAGCTTATAGATGAAATTTTCTTAGTACCACAATGGAAGGCAGTCTGCTCTAAGATATGTTTTAGGTGATTTACTTAGCAAAGTCCAAGTATATCAGATCTCACAAGCTACAAGTAAAGTCCATGCAGCAACTTCTCTACACTGCTTGGCATGACAGACATGGGATGTCTACCAGCAGGACTTACGATTCTGCAAATGGCAGAAATCCCACTGAATCAATACAGATATAGTACTCCAGAATAACTTCAGGGAATTTTGAGATCATACGTTTCGTTTAAAAATGACACCACTGATAAGAGTTGCATCTTTTCATGACAGGCATCATATGTCATCTTTCATCAGAGAAGAAGTGTTGGTGTTAAATATCATGTTTGGGTAACGCTAAGCTCCCCTTAGCAAACGCATTATGTTATCCCCACTATTCTCTACCACAGCCCTTAAGTGTTAAGATACGTAGTGGCGTGAAGGTCAGCAGAGCTTTATACAACAATTATTTGCACTCACATGCCACGTAAACATATAACCACAGATATCAGTTACACATACAAAGGTAGAAGCAAACCAAACCCCATTAACTTTCAAGGACTAACAAGCATCATACTTGTCAAAAGACAAAGAAGGGCTGCATTCAACTACCAATTCCTTCCAACGTACAGAGACTCAATTATTGTTCTGTTATTTCCTGGAGATCATCCTAAAGATTCACTCAGGTACAGCCCCTGGAGAGCAACACAACATATGCAGGAACAATAGCACTGGTAGGAAGAATAGTAATCTCAGCACGGTGCTACAGGAAAATCCTCATATTATATAATCCATTACATAAGCCTATATAAGAATGTATAAGGTTAATTGAAGTTATTTTACTATGCTTTTTGAACACTGACAGTTTATGTGTATAAATGAGCAGCTTTAGATAAACTGATTCTAAGAAAAATGCTCACACAATGCTGACAGTGTAGGTCCACATTGCTTAGCTGATCTGTAAAAACACAAAAGTCTTCACATTTACTCACTGTTCAACTTCACATACTTAAAAGTACTTCGCACAAACTAGTTCTATACTCTTCTTCTCTTACTCCCTTTCTCTTCACTTTTTACTGGCTTCTCGAGATGGCTTTCCAAATACCCAGAATTAACTTGTGTGATTCTCAAATAGCTAAAAGAAGACACTAGGAATTTTCCAGCACCAAAAAAAAAAGTTTAAAAATGCTGATCTGAAGCAGAAAAAATTGTGAAAACACAGTTAAAAAAAAAAAAAAAAAATCAGAAATCCAAACCCAATCCCCCTTATTTCAGTAAGGCTGGAACAAGTACCTACACTTGCAAAGAACAACATTCACATCACCCCCAATACCATTCTCTTAAAAAACCTTCTCCATAAAGCCAACTTCAATCTCACTAGGCAACAAGAGCATCTTACATTCATCTTGCTGTTGGGATGTGCTTCACTGCTACTTTTCTCCTCCTCTTCCTCTGTACTTTGTTGCTCTCACTGTTGTGCCAGCCAGGGTTCTGAGCTTCTCTTACCCTCATTCACACCTCTCCCACTTCAAGGTTGCCCTTTTCTTCTCCTGGCCACACAGAGCTGCCCACCTCACACAACCTTGCCTGGTGAGGTGAGGGAAGCCTTCTCACCTCCTTGCCACCACCTATGCCACAACCTTGCCTCTCCTAGTCTGCTGCTGCTTCTCCTCCCATCTATTCTGACCACACTGTTAGTGGCAATGCTGGAGCAAAGTCACAGCTCATACATCTAGAAGAGCTTGCAGTTGCTCAAGTATTTCAGCTTGCTAATGTACACTTAAATTGTTCGCACACTAATGAGGCATAGCTTGCCAATTGAAAAACTCCAAATTAGGTAATTTAAGAAAAGGAGCTATTAACTCTGTATTTCTTCAACGACTTGGAACAGAAATAGAACAAATAGAGACCTCAGATGAAATCTGACTCCAGAATAAGTTAAGACTTCCACATCACTTTTGGGCAATCACACTCCAGTGAAATAACAGTCTTTCTACATGCACAGGAACAAAACATAAACCCCTTGGCTCTTTATTCCCACTCCTTCTATCAGTACAGACATCATCTGAGAATATCTACCAAGGTCAAACTTTTAACACAGCTCTCTTTTGTTCCTCATCTCTGCCCCTTGCTGCTTAAGATTCTAATTCACACTTCTGTGAATTACAAATTTCTCCAATTTCCAGACTAAGTTTATTCAGGGTCAGTTTCTACTCTTTTTGTTTTAGTAACAGCATTGTCTTTAAACCTTACTAATCCTTATTCTTTCCCGTTTCCTATAGGAGCAATCTACATTTTTATTGTCCTAGGATAAACAAGCTGAGCTCAACCAAAAACCCACAGAACACTCTCATTTGCTCGAATCAGTCCCCAGCCTTTCTTTTCAGTAATGCCAGTGTAAATTCTCATTTCATGAACAATTGGGAACACTAAATATGAATTCTCATCGACTTGGATAATTGCATAATTGTGTCTGCCAGAAATTCTTCCCCTTACATTGAGTCATCTACTGGATGATCTCCAGAGGTCTCTTCCAGCCCCTATGATTCTGTGACCATCCTACGCTTTCATTTGCTTTCTTCATAGCTACATATACATCCCATTACTGGTTTATTCTCAACTTCAATGAATAGTTAATTTACATGCCTCATGCTGGTTTTGCAAAAAATAAATCATCCAATTTGAAATATTTTTTCTGTATCTACATTGCATGTGCAAGTGTACAAATGAAGTTCAAGATATATTCTTATTTTTATCATTACTAGAAAAGATGTAATTCTCTCTGCACATGCAACACTGTGCTTTTCCCCTACTTCAAATAAGTACATCAATTTTTTCCAGTTGTGAAACTTTCAACAGTGAGAAACCATTTACACTCTGATCTGGAGCAAATGGAAAACAATTGAAGTCATCATCCTGAACACACTGATAAGCTGAATATTACTTGAACTGCAGTTAAGAAATTGCCAGATAAACTTGCAAGACAAATATTCAAGACTAAAAGTCTCAAATAAATGATCTATTTGGAGAGGGAGGGAAAAAAGAAAGCAACTGTATGAATGCTAAGATCTATCATGTAAATCAATTTTTATTGCATTAGAGCAACCACATTGATTAATAACTTTAGAATGAAATGTAACAAAATGTAATAATAGCTACAAGCTTAAATCAATTGTGCAACACTACATACTGAGGAAAAACAAACCTCCTGTCCCCAGAAGGTATCAACTTGATCTTCCTAATCCTAAAGAGTGAATGACTTCTTAATTATTATTTTTATCATTACCTCCACTAAAACAAGCAAAAAGGCAAATAGGAGCCAAGGGAACAGTCCACTCTTGAGAATTCTTTGCATGAGCCGTGCAGTTAATTTCAAATCTAGTTACCTGAAATAATTAGTATTTCCAAGAAAATGGAACTCACTATTTCTGCCCTTTTTATGCTCTACATACACTGCACTTAATTTCTACAGACTTTTTCTTCATATAATCAAAATAGAAGATAATGACCAGTTTTCACTAGTCTTCAGAACTCTGCCTTCAAGTCTATAATTTAAAATATACATACATATTTGTTGCACTGCTGTATTACTGTTCCTGCCTTCCTCATTTTACTCATCTCTTGCCCATTTCAAGCTTTGATTTATGCTTCTGAAGGCAAGGGAAAAAAAAGTATAGTCACCTAATGACTATTATTAAGCAGATTAATTTCCATTCTTTTTTCTTTCAAGAAAGTTTCATGCTACTATATCCTAGACAAGCATCTTCACTAGTCGTACCTGTATTTTCTTAACTGAACAAATATTCTTCTCATTTCATCAAAGCCTGCAGACAGAGAGAAACAGTAAACCATTTTGGATAACATCACACAACATAACACTGGCTGTGGAACCACTAAATGGTTATTCACTCTGCCTTACCACAGAGTTTTTCTCCTGTGAAAAAACTGGATGGAAATTATAAATAATGTCTTTCCAGCTTAGCTTCTTTCTACTACACTCTACTTTCACCCTCAGAAATGTTCCCCACTTCTTATTCTGGCCTGGCATCTTCCAACTTAGCCAGTTTCTGTTCACTCTTTTCTCTATTGTTTCATTTTCTAACCCTGTACCTTATCCCAAAGATGTTTTTTTTCCTCTAGCTTCATCAACATTCGCCTATTTTTGTTCACTGCCTGTATCGTCACTGACCTTCAATATCTAATTTTTTCCCTTTTTTGCCCTTTCATTTTACTACCTGCTGATGGCATTCCTTGTTTCATTGGTGTCCAGAAACCAGGGACCATAAAGCCAGAGGAAGAACTTTGGATGTCTGAGTCCCCATGACATAATCTCCAAGCCCTCTTATTCCCAGACTACAGTGAGAGTCATATAGAAGAAAGAATGAAAAGGTAGTTCAGTTACTGTACTGTGATCCTATATGAACGAGACCATTTTCTAATGATTTCAAGTGAATTCATCTCTATAGCTTAGCTTTTTTTTTTTTTTTTTTTTTTTTTGCTCCCCTCATGAGTTTATTCGCTACTGTGCTAATATTACAGCTACACAGACTGCCACATACATGCATCTTTAATGCATCTTTACCATAGTTGTCTCATTTTCCTGGGAGTTGGTTCTCTCATGCTAGGTAAGCAGTCATAAAGATCTAAAACACAAGAAATTTTGATAACAGCACTTTCTGTGTCCTTTTCTGGATTTTCATGCCACTATTACACACATTCAGAAGACAGGAAAGAAAATAGTTCATGCAGGATGGAAAGCTTTCAATAAAGCAGAGAACATGAAACTAAGCAGTTTGCTTCTTTACTTTCTTCCTAAAAGATTTTGCTGCCTCCTTCAAGTATTTCAGACCTAGCTCCCTATGTTCACAAAACCAGCTGCATAAGCGTTGTCACACGCATGACCTGTTTGTGAGTGCATTTGCAATAGCTGTGCATATCTGTGCTGTAGGGCTTTAACTCAAGCTGCATTATTACTGAATGCAAATATGGCCAAGGGGATGCTCACTTGTCCCTGTATTTTAAAGAGACTAATCTAACACTGTCTCTTACTCAAGTGGTAATTTCATAATACTCGAATTATCCAGCACCTTTACATCTTCATCTCACACGTTTTCTCAAGTGGTACGTAGCATAAACTTTTCCTAACATTCCACAGTAAAATTAAGCAACTTCTATCGGAAGATGCAGCAATTTAGATGCCAATCTAGGGCAAGTTACTCTCTGGAAGACCTTGAAAATAGTTCCATCGTTCTGGTCTGGGGGTAAAGGGTTCCCTGCCAGACAAGAGTTCAGAGACCAATGGTTATGATTTTCATTATAATTTTCAATCTCTAATACCCTCTAATTAATGTGTGTGTGACAAACTACAATTTCCCAAATGTTGAAAACATGGACAAAAGTTGTTTCCACTTTTGTCTGTATTAGAATGCAAGAAGGGCAAATGCAAGACTGTATGCTATTCAAATATCTGCAAAAATTTCATGCTATGTTAGCAAAAACCACATTACAGAGTATTACCTAACCTTCCAAAGCAATAGAAACCATAAATGCCAAACCCCTTACTGCTCATTCTTAGAGCAAAGATACTTAAAACACAACATACCCTGGATAAATTACCACTTTTTTCAACTATCTCTTTAATACAATAGAATATCCTTTTCTCAAGAATGATAGACACAATCCATTGAGCCCTACAGAGATTTAGATAGAAATTAATTTACTTTCATCTCCTACAGTTGTAAAATATAGCTTGAGCATTTTTACACAGCTACACTGTTTCAAGCAACTCATATCTCTGACATCTTTCGCTCATGTTTTCTTTTTATTACCTAGAATGTATCAACACAAAATTTAAAAACAGAAATAGGAAAACGTAAATGCCTTTTTTCATTCAGCTGTACTGATTTATTCTGCAGCAAGAAAGTGCCTAAAATTAAGAAAAAACCCTATGTTAAAAATTCAAAGTACACACGTGTGTTCTAGCTTGCCCATTACATACTGAGTGAAGATGAATAGTCCGGGGCTTCATATAAAATATATACTGTAGAGAAGTAACAAAACTTTTATTTTGTGTTGTTGTTGTCGTCTTCGGTTTTTTGTTGGTTTTTTTTTTTTTTTTTTTCCTAATATTAAAAAAGGGATCAATAAAAACATAGAACTATAGGTTAGATAAGTATGGTATACATTTACCTATGTATTGGTATCAGCTTGATTTCTTGATTTTCTTTCCAGGTTTAGACTCTACAAATCATGGGGTGACTCTCCTTACTCCCCTTGCTCAAAAATATCTTTGCCTGTTACAACAGTACCAAGAAGTAAGACTCATGCCAAGAAGGCAAGTTTTAAACACAGGAAGTGGCAAAAAATTAGAGATGCAAAATGATTCCTCCACTACATTAAGATTCACATTAAAACTCAAAAATTTAATATGTAAATGTGTTCCATATTTGTGCAGCAGATATATGAGAACATACCACACACCATGTAGAACATGAAACTGTTTAACAGAAGAGACACTCTGACTGCTAAGTATAAACATTTCTTTCAAGATCTGCCACCCCAGAAATACTACGTTCCTAACACCAGAGATGATTTTGCTGCTTTCAAACACAGTGCTTTGCTTTTTGAATATGCTCAGCCTTCAGAGATCCAGTGTATACTGAATTTCAGAATGAAAATGTTGCTTGTGAGGTTTTCAATTTATAACGTTCTCTCTTACATATCCAATATGAAGGGAGCAAAACCAGTTAGTTTAATGTTCAAGTACACAATAGAGAAGGTTCTGTTATGATATTCTCATCTTCATTAGAAACTAGAAATATAGAACAGCATGGGTTGGAAGGGACATTAATGATCATCTAGTTCCAACCCCCTTGCTGTGGGTTGCCAAACCTTTGACTGCAATCTGCTGAACAGAAATTCAATCTGAGAATACTAAGGAGGGACAAGGCTCTTTGGCAGATGAAATTACCCTCACTAAGACTATACACAACCTATATAAGCTAACAGCTTAATATATGCAGCTGTAAAGTTCAAAGAAATACAGTTTTTACTTACATGAAGGGAAAAATTATAAAACAATATTTTTAAAAAGTTTGAACAATAGTACAATAATTCCTATGAACAGAATTAGCATAAAATACCTCAGGTTCACCTCAGATTGTACCTCAGGTACAATCACTGAATTTTCATAAAAGGATAGGAGAAGAAACAATTTAAGCCTCCATATACAAAGGGCAGGAGAAATACGTGGTTACTGACGTAGCAGCTTTGAGATACCTACAAGGTCTGAGCAGCTTTAAGACAAAACACACATCACAAAATGTTCTAATGACTTAGGAAGTCCCAGAGCTGCACTGGGACCACGCACCTCTTCCCTGCCACTACTAGCCAGAGGTTTTCATCTACTGGTATCACATCAGCTCCACCTTCTATTTTTACTGCCTACAGGGCCAGCAAACATAACGCTGCCAGAGCAGTATGCTGACATAGATTTCACAAAAATCTTACCATAAAATTCCATTTTTATTTATCTAATTAAAGTGAAATACAGGTTTACCAAAAAGATTATAAAACAGTGGAATGGCCACTGCACTGCGTTTTAGGGCATGCCACCTACTAGGGTCTCACATTGGCAGAAGCCATGGTACAAAACATTTTTTTCTTAAGCAAATAACGTAGTCCAGTGCTTCAGGTGTTCTCCACAGTGATAAACAAGTTCATAGACGCTGCCAAAAAAAAAAAAAAAAAAAAAAAAAAAAAAAAAACCAACTAAAAAAGGCAACATCAGATTGGAAAAGGCAGTAGAAATATATTGCAGAAGTATTTGAACTATTTATCTGAAACACTTCTAAGAGAAGCCAATTTCTGTTTCAGATTTACCATAAGGACACTGAGTGTCTAAAAAACAAACAAATCCCACCAGTGCATTCAGTAACATCCCCCCCCGACACACACACACACACAAAAAAAAAAAAAAAAAAAAAAA
>NW_024962252.1:65515807-65701906 GCF_019238085.1 Lagopus leucura | reverse complement strand
GGGAGGGAGAGAGGGAGGGCGGCCCGGGGAGGGCAGGGGGAGCCGCGGGGGTCAGCCCCCGGCCCTCTGTTGTACCCCGGTGCGAGCGGCCGGAGGGGCCCTCAGCGCTTTGTTTTAAATTCCAGGTCCGGCCTCGGCCGCTCAGCCCCCGCCGAGTGTTTTACCGCAGCCTGAGCTCATCATGAAGGTAACGCGGCCGCTCGTGTTGCGCTGGGAGTAGGGAGGGCGGTGGAGGGGCGGGGGGGGAGCGAGCTGAGCGGAGAGGGGCCCTCCCGTCTGTCTGTGTCTGACTGTCTGTGTCTGACTGTCTGTCTGTCCGGACCCCGGCGCGGGGGGAGCCGCGCCACGGAGGGGCCGTTCTGCCTCGGCGGCAGCGCTCGGAGCAGAGTGAGGACATGGCTGCCGGGCCGCGCTGCGGGCGGAGCGGGGACGGGCACCCGCCCGAGAGAGAGCGGCGGGGCGGGGGAGTGCCGGGCACGGGGGCTGCGCAGGGGCCGCCTCACTTTCTACTCCTTAATCGGAGTTCTGCTGAATGAGCGAGCTCAGTGTCGACAGGGAGGGTGCCTGTGAGATGTTCTCCGCAGTGAAATGATCGCTGTAAGGTGCAGGCGGCTTTCAAACAGGTTCCGGTCTTCTTCTGTGTGCTGCGTGCTATTCACGTGCATCATTGCTGCTCGTTTTGAGCTGTTTCTTTCTAGTGTATCTGGCAAGTTGTATAGGAAGCAAACCACGTTGGTGGGATAGTGCGATTTACTCTGCGTGGAAAAGATTGGTGTACCCCAAAGCAGTGTGTAATAGCTGCGGTTGTTGGGTTGCTGGCATTTTGCTGATGGTGTCTTTCTGCGAATGCTGTTGGTGGTACTGTCACACCAGGACCTGTAATCCAGATCCGGGTCCTGCCGGGCTGTGGTAAATCTTGCTTCAAAATATCAGAGATCTTAAAATTGTTGCAGGTCTGTGCTACATCGTCTTGTTGGTTTTTATTAAAAAAAGGCAGCCTGTGTGTAGGCTCTTGTGCTATAGGAGTTGTGCTGCTGTCTGTGAATGAATGTTATGTAAAATATGTGCATAGAACTCTATTTGCAGCTGGTAATGGGAAGCGGTGCGGATCGTTTTAATTTCTAGATTGATCTGAGTTGCTGAGCAGAGAACTGAGTCTTACTATAGAGCTGTTAAAGGTCCAGCATGCGGGTTTCCTTCTTCCTTTTTTGTTTTTTCCACTTTGATGACTCAACATCAGTATATTTAAAAAAAAAAAAAAAGTATGTTTTAGCTGCACTCCCTATGCTTTTTCTTCAGCGAGCAAGCAGGTCTAAAATCCTGCATGCATCCTCCTTGTTAAAGTAAACTGTTGATGAATGTACGCCACCAGGCTGCCGATGGAGTATGATATGGAGCTTTCCAAATGTGGCTCACTGCCTGCTGGGGTTGTAGGAGATGGAAGCAGGAGGGAGCTTTTTCTTTTTTTTCCCTCCTCGGAAGGAAAAACACTTATTTAAATGACAGCTAAATTTACATACATTTCTAATATTCTTTTTCCATGTAAACAAATCCCACAGTTACCATAGAGATTAGGCTCAGATACTCTGGTTATAGAGCCGTATAAATGTAGAGAGCTGGGAGGATGAGGAGGTTGGACTGCAAGTGACAGTACCGAGTGCTCTGTGCAATAGCGATAGCGCCCACTTCAGCCAGAATCACACATGTAGTAGCAGAGATTTTAAATAGGAAATTCAGAAACCTGTCAGTAGTCATATATTAAAAATGAAACAAACAAACAACGGACCCAGCATGTTATTTCTTTGATAAGATTTCTGCTGCTATTGCCTTTTTATTTCTTTTTAAAGATCTTGATGGTTTCTGCCAGGGTGTTGGAATGCTGATGCTAAGTCTGCCATTTGTGTGTAGCGTTAAGTTTATATATGTTCGAGATAACTGTAAGAGCTTTATTTGCTGTACCTGGAAACGTTAAGTGAGGTTAATCTGTAAGTCATTACACTGGAACTTTCTTCACTTGTTACACTGAAACTTTTAATGGAATTGTAGCTCAACAGAAATGTCTAAAATACAGCAGTGTTTCCAAGACTCTTTTTTAAGATCTCAGTAATAATATGGTGCATCATGGTTTAAATCTGTAATTGATTTTCTAAGCTTGCACAGGTATAAGTGAGTCCAATAAGAAGTGTTATGAGAGAGCCTTAGGAAAGCTACTGGCTTTCTGTTGGTGTCACCACAAAGTAACACTGACTGTACTACACCAGTACTGCAACAATACAGATACTGTTTAAATAGATGCCTGTGTTTTTGAGTGCATTCATTTTTTAAGGTATTGGCAGTGTATGCCTCAAGGACACTTTGGCATAGAGAGAGTGTAACACTTTAAGGCCCAGCTTTAGTTTGAGGCTGCTGACTGCACGCAGGCGCAGACTGCAGCACTGTTTGATTCCTGCCGAGGTCGTTCTTTCAGGTGCAGAGGTTTTGTATTCCAACACATGAAGCAATTAGGACTGTGGTCCGAGTCTGTATCTTTGTCTCTTTGGGTGAACTTGAACAACTCACTTAGCTCTACAGAGTCATTTTTCCAATCTACGTAGTATAGGTAGAATGTTTATTGTGCTTTGTAAAGCACAGTGGAGCATGTTTGGGAAGAGTGCCAAGTCATATTGATGGGAAGCTGTAAGTCATTTCTGCTCTTGTTTCAGAACCTCTGAGACAGAGGAGGGGTGCTGCTGCCCGCTAAGTGATTACCACCTCCAAAGCCACTGGCATAATTGCTCTCCCCACAGTAACCCAACTTAATCCAAGTAGATAAAGTCCCTTGTATAAATTAGTAACTTTATCCTATTAAGTAGTCCGACCGTGGACTGCAAAGAACATTTGAAGGCGGTCTTAAAATATCTGAAAGTGTATCTTAAAAAGAAATACACAGAGCTTGGCATAATTGCACACAATGCAGTCCTGTAGATCGTGGTTAGGATGATGGTTACGATGATTCGTATTTTATAGTGAAGTTTTTTTTCTTGATAAATTTAGGTACTTTCTGCATAATGTCTTCTAAAGCATGAAGTATGCTGTAGAAGCTTGTGGAATCATTGCAGAAGGTCTGATTATTGTATGCCACCCAATTACTACCTACTAAGTAGTTTGCAAAATGCATATAAAAACATTATTCCAGCTTGTTTTATTTGCTTTCCTGAAGTCAAGAAGTAAATTTCAGAAAAGCAGAGTCTCTGTAAAGAAACAGTTTCACTGTTGGTTTGTACTGAGAGCTATTGTAAATGCTCCTGAGATTTTTAATATCTACTGTGATATTTACTTGAAATTTAAATATATGAATGAAGGTAGTATACCTACTGTAGTTAAAGAGTTCTCTGCTGCCTGGTGATAAATATAGTAACTGTCCCAGAAGCGAGAGTAATCCACTATGAATTAAGCGATCTGGGATGATGGTTCAAATGCTTTTTATGCTGTTTGCACATTCAAGTTTTTCAATTTGGGAAGTATGAAATATTTAGTGGCTGTAGATAAGAAAAAATTATCTGGTGGCTCTAGATGTTTGTGAGTGCTTGTTCATAGCTGTTACGCTGACAGATGAAGGAAGAAGTGCATTTGGTTTGTGGCATGTTTTGTTTTTAATTCATCCTTCATTTACATTTTGGTTTCACTGGTGTATTCCTAGTGACCTCTCTAGATCTGTGCAGAGATCATTAGTGCACACTGATGCTGTAATCACTTTCCCTTCGAGCCAGGCAGTCTGCTGCTCTTGTTCCCTGCCAGAATGGCAGAGGACAAAAGTGAAGTATCTAGTAAATTTTTCAGGCTCCAATTTCCAACTTCATGCACAAGTCAGCTGAAAGTCCTATTGCTCTTACGTAGGCTGGAAACTAGTCGTGGAATGTAGTGACCTTTCACTTTCTGATTAACTAATTGAATTGCAGCAGAAAAGGACATTTGTAGCAGAGGAGTACCTTGGGAATAGTTTTTGTTGTGCTGGAGGCATGCGAACAGGTAAGTGTTAAGACGTGGTTTCTCCCCCCCCCCCCATCATTTGTTTTAGTGCTGTGAAAAGCAATCTTAAATTCTGTCCTGATGTTCCAGTTTGAACAAGTGATCAGAGGCAGTTATTGACTTCCTCGTGCTTGCATAATTATGTAGAAAGGAAAGCAAACACCGCTTGCACCAAGTAATTACAAGTCAGGTTGGAATAATCTAAGCTATTTTGAAATTGGATATTTGCACTTTAGAAACACCAGTCTTAGTATATTTTACAGTGGCTAAATATCCTCGAAGTCTGGAATTCAAATGTGTGTGTTTCATGTGTATCTATTCTGTAGCTGAATGTGTTGATAAGGACTCCAAATTTAATTAAACCACCTGGTGGAGAAGAGGCTGCTAGACTGAGAAGACCAAAGTGGTAACAAACTATGACAACTGGAAAGGTTGATTTGCTTGTATTATTATCTAGAAACTTGTTGAAGGATTTTTGGATCAAGAGTCTCATAGCAGCCGAACTGTTGTATCAGGATAGTGTCAAATTAAAATGTTAGCAGCTGGAGTGATGGATGTGTTTACATTCGCTCAGACATTTTGGGATGGTCATTCAATTTGCTTTGTAATCTTAAACTACAAGTGTTACATACATCTAGTGCTGAGTATGCCCTGTATGTATCTTTAAAGGAATTCTTCATTGTAGTTGAGAAGTCTTGTGAAACAAAACGCAATCTTTTTGATGTATGGAGCTTTAAAAGCACTGTCAAACAATTAGTCCAGGTGTTTCACTGGTCACGTAAACTGAAAAAAAAAAAACTTCAGGGAGGGGGGAAACAGTGCCATTGTTGCAAATTAGCTGCAAATTTTCATTTAAATCGTACAGAAATAAGTGGTTTTGTAATAGGCTGAAAAATAAAACAGCGTTTGCATTTGAGATCTCTTTTGAAAAATATAAGAAATAGCTTTTATGGGAAGAGACTGAGTTTAAGTTTGCTTGGAACCCTAACACCATGCAGAGCCATCCGCTTGCTAGATTATTTATCAGCTCTGTACTTGACAGTAGTTAACTTACTGAGAAATGCAGTAGTACATTCTAGCTACTAAGGTGGGCCTTTCAGCAGTGCTGAAAAAGTGTACAAATCTGAATAAGCTTGGATCTTGGACTGCTCCTCGATTCTTAGAAAACTTCAAAATGCCTCCAAGGAAATAAGAAACTTGTTTAGTTCCCTGTGCATAAAGTGTTAGTGATTAAAAAGTGTTAAAATAATTGTTATAAAAGATTTTGATGGAAAGCCATACCTTTTTAATTGGTTATCGTGGGGCAAAAAAGTGACAGGGTAATTCAAGTGTGGAGAGGACTGCAAGTCACTTTGATATTCTACCCTTACAAGATGTCTATTTTCCTTCCAAATAGTTTGAAGCAGGGAAGAAATTCAATAAAGAGCTATTGTGTGGTTCTCTTTCTCTCTCTCTCTTTTTTTTTTTCTTGTTTCTCCAACTTGGAAGCCGGCATATAAAGCAGTCATGACCTGTTTAGCAAGAAATGTTTGTAGGCAAGCTCTGGGAAGGCAGCTGTGAGATTATCAAAGCAGGGTGGCGGAGGGTGTTGCTGGGTTACCTGCAAGAAAACTAGGGCTGCTGTGATCAGCATGTGTTACGTGCGACCACTGTGCACTGGTGACGTCCTGAGTTAGTATACATGAACTGTAACTGCTTATGGAGCTACAGCGTGGACTTCCCTGACCCTGTGGGGAAGCACTGTGAAGGCTTTTCTTGCATGCTAAGCAAAACATTGAAGTACCCAACCGTGAGGACGCATTTGCCTTACTGTAGCAGTAGTAATGTCTTAGTTTAGCCAGAGTTATCGTTTGCTCCCATTGCTCGTCTTGAGGTAGTGCATGCTGTGTGCTGTGAAGAGTGTATGTGCAGACAATCTTGAATGATGTTCTTATCAGTTGTGATTTCAGCTAAATGGATGCAGACATACTGGTTCGATAGGTGTTTGTTGTTGAATGGATCACACTGGTTGGACTAACTGGTGAGTACCGCTGTTCTTGGACAGGAGGATTTGATGCTTTTTCATTATTGAGTCTGTTAACGTGTCCCCTAACAACCTACACCAAAGGATTATGATCTCATGGGCTTGTATAGAAGAATAGGCTCTTTTCTTCCTTCTCCACTCCTGCCTGTTGATTCTTGCTGTCTTTTATGCCAGCAGATCTGTTTGTATGGTCCTAAGGTAGACTGAACCAGAATGAAATTAACTCAACAATCAGATATATATGCTGTTCAGTTACAGCAGATCCAGGACCCTAGCATTTGGACAGAGGAAGAAAGGAAAGCACCCAAACTGATATAAAAAGGCTTAAGCTGCTTGTAAACACACCTTCTGCCCCACCCCTCTGTTAACTTAGCAGTTTCTAGTCATTAAGCTCAATGTTTTGTAAATTACCTAGATGTGAAATTTCCACAGTTTTTTTCTAGGCTTGCTTACTAGCTAGAACGCTGCTCTATAGGTCCATGTCTTCTAGAAGGTGTTAAAAGATTTAATGAAGTAGGTGATGTATTTGGAAGGTAATGAAGAAAGCTTGATTTTGATGTGAACACTAATTTCTAGATCAGAAGATGGAGAGTAAGTGTCAGACACAGAAGAAAGCCTTGTAAGTATTTTTTTGAGGACTCCAACTTAAGCTTTACTTCCCTCTTCTCCCCACTTAAAAGTTCTTATTCAGTACTTGGAAAAAGTATCAATGATAATAATGGCTCCAGCCTTTTTCCTTTTTTTTCTCCTAACTAGAGGAAGAGTTGGTAGATACTGTTCTGAATTTATGAATATATTTTTGTATTTATAAATAGAAAATTCTTATCCTGTAAAGGTGGCAGTCTTCAGGGAACTAGCATTTATGCTAAAGCATTCTGCCAATAGGTACTTTTGCCAGTGAATTGAAAAATGTGCAATCCTTATTCCTAATCAGAGCAGTCAGGAAACAATAACCTGAGGAGAAATTATATCACTTTCCCTTTGATAAGGGAATAGAAGTCATAGTTTTGTTTCTCTGTATATGAAGAAAAGGCCCATATACTTCTGGGTAGATTGATGGAGACTCAGTGGCAGGAATTATGCCAGCTGGAAATGGTAGCAGTACGGTATGTGACACCTTCTGCTTATTATTATATGCTTGATGTGAAAATTTTGGTGATAAATCTAATATCTTCCCTTTGAAGAACTGAAGTTTTTACTGAGCTTTTGTCTGGGATCTATCCCCTTTTCCCTCTTACTTACCCTCCTAACATTATTATTCATTGTTTACACTTCTAAGAGCAAGGGAAAGGAATTTGACTTGAGCAAAATTTGGATCCAAATATATCTGCTAGAAGTCTTCAGCTGGTGATAAATAACATAATAAGGAAGAATTTTGTTTATTTTTCATATTCTCTGATCTGAAAAAAAGAAGTTTCAGTTTGTGGCAGGGCAACCTGATCCACTGTGATGATTTTTTTTCCTTTAGATTTCCAGCCATTTTCACAGTAGGAGACTGGTAGCACTGAATTTCTTATTTATACCTTTAAAATAGTCCACTTCCTGTTTTCCTAAAGATAGACATAGAATACGTTCTTCTGAGTTCTCAAAGAGTGCTTTGAATGAAGTTATAAAGGTAAAAGATAGACCTTCCAGTGTCTTGTGTCAGTGGAAGAATGTTAGTTTAATCTTTCTGATAATGCTGTGACATGTAGGTCACTGCTATTTAAGTTTTTTGTTGTTTTGCTGTTTTTGTTTTTTTTTTAAATGAGAAATAATAAAGGGTTGAGATACTTTAGAAATCAGTAGATGTTACACCAGCATTTCAGAACTCAGGGATTTCTAATACAATGGGTGTTTTCACTTTGTAACTTCTTTTGCTGTGCTGCTCATTGAGAAATAGGTGATGTAGCACTAAACCAATGCTGCCTCAAATAAAATATCTGAACTTAGGGGAAAAAATTAGGTACCTCATGTTTTTGCTTCCATAAATTTAAAAGCTGTTCTGAAAACATAGCAATAACTTTATAAATTTCCACTTTAATTTCACTGGAAGGTTGGTCATGCTAAGCATGGATTGAGGAAAATAGCAAAGTACTTCAGCATAGGAATGCTTTATAGTTTAAAAACTAGAGTATGATGTGTACAGATACATTGCTGCCTAGAACAGAGGCAAAAATGGAGAAAATCATTCAATTTCAAGTCATCTTCATTTTGGGTCTGCAGGCTCATTCTGAAGTGGTGTTGTAGAGCTTTTTCAGTGCACATTGTAGTTACCTGTGGGTCGTGATTTGGGGGTAGCTGTGTGATGTTTCTGTCTTTGTCAAAAGTTCATGCTGATCTTTCTGTGATGTTGGACAGTTTAGGAGACGTTTAGATTTGTTCATTTACTTACAGATTGCTAATAGAATGCTTTTTACATTCCTGAAGATCAAGTAGTACAGCGGATGTTGTTGCCTGGTGACAGACGGTGTTATATGCATGGGCTGGAAGGTAAAAAGAATCTATTCTCGATCCAATTTGATACAGATTTTCCAGCTGGAGTTGATGTTTTAACTGTGTTCCCTGGGATAATTTAACATCAGATTCTGGGAAGTATTAGTATGGATACTAAATGTCTGGTTTTGGTAATTCATTCTTTTTTTGTTGTTAGCCCTTTGGCTGTTGAGCTGATATTCTGATTTCAGTTTACTTGGCCTCGTGGAAGTCAAAATATATGGACAAACTTCACACTATTAATCTGCTAATTATTTAAAACACTGACTTTTCTTGGGGAATACTGAGTATATATTAGCACAGATACACTTTGTGGTGTAGGGTGATTCAGGTTTTTAGAGGTAAGTGAACTGAACTGGTTTAGTTACATTCTACATAGCGAGAAAAAAATCTCTTCTGATGACAACATAATAATAGTGTATCAATAGAAGTGAGATGTGTATATCCCCATATGACACACTGTTTTTTCCCATTGATAGTGTACATGGCAGTAGTAGCATCTGTATATCAACTTAGGTCATGGTGGGTTGTGTCTAGATGATAGAAGGGTTGTTTTGGGATAGAGAATAAGTGTTATGTATGTATCAGCGTGTACAAATATATATATATATATTTGTATCTGTTCAGTATCACTGAGTTCAGTAAAGTAGGTACAATACAACACTTTGCATTAAAACATAAAACAATCCTGCTCTTTTCTGCCTGGAATGCACTGCTGCACAACAGCACTTAACTGAGTATTTGAAATGATGTAATATAATCTTAATTATGATCTGACAATATCGAGAATAGCATCTATGGTGTGGAATAAAAGTCGTTCATGATACTTGAGATGGTCTGATCAAGTTGCTCTAGATGCATGTACTGTATTTACTTAGTTGTAGTTCTAAGGAAGTAAACCAGCTGCTGTTATCATGATAGAAATATCAAAAAAAAGAAAGCAGTGAGCCATAGGCGCTTAGCTCCACACATCTCCAGGTGAAGTACCAGAGCTTTGCTGTCTTACTGCTGTAGTTGTACTGCTGTAGTTGCTGCTATCTGCAAGCGCCCTGTGTTCACAGGAAAACTTTGTCTCAAAGGAACCGCAACCTCTTCTCTTGTCCAGCGGTTTCACTTCATGCAGCTTTCACAACCACTGAAGGAGCATTCCAGCCAAGCTCACGAAGGAGAATGGCAGCTGCTTGCAAGGGCCTGGGCAGGCTCTGTAGGTAGGCGTGCCTCTGCCGGCAGTGGTGATGCACAGCATTTTGTGATAGTGAGGATGGGACGGGAGCTCGGTACTCGTCTGGCAGTGCTGGAAGTTCTCACCTGTTCTTTGAGCTGCACGTCTCAGAATTTGTTTCTCATTGATGGTCATCTTATGCTCGTGGAAAAAGATTATTAAAAATAACTAGTAAGAATTTCATTGCTGATATAACCTGCTGATGTGTGTTGATTGGCCCTGCGAGAACTCTGCCTTCTCCTGGGTAGCAGGAGGACGGCTTTCGGGAGGCCTCCTGATGAACTTTTGAGGCCAGGTAGGTTGTGCTGCAGAGTAACAGTAAAATTGCTGAGATACAGTTTATTTGGATAGATTTATTTTCTCTTTCACTTCAGTAATCTTAAGTGTTACTCCTTGAAAGGAGGCTAAAAAAAAACCAGGAAGGTTTTAGTATAAGAGGCTTTTAATGAATGACTGGGCTTTACAGAATGGCTTCAGTCTATCTGAAAGTAGCACATACAATCTTATACCATCTGTGCAAGTTCAAAAATGTTACTGTTTCCTCCTTATACATTGAAGAGTTTTGTGGAATCATAGCAAGGATCTTTCCTTAAATAGCTGCTCTCTGGAAATGGCTGACATTAGTCATGGGCTAAGCCAGCTGAAGATGTTTTGGAAACAGGTGCAGCAATGGGTAGCCAAAGAAACGGAAGCATCGTGGGTAGTTAAATTAGATAAAAGGTATGAAACCTGTGCTTTAGGTCCTTCAACACATTGACTTTTAGAAGGTAACACAGCTGAATACCACCTGTATGAACTGTTCATACAGGTGGAATTCTCATGTTCTGTGTAGTGTTAAAGCTATTCAAAATTATGCACTATTTGATAATTCTCGTTTTAAACTTGCCTTCAAGTGGTTAATTATTTTTCTTTTTTTAGTATCTGTGTTACTTTTAACGTACGTATTCTTATTTCACTACATATATAAGACTGATGGAAAATTCTTGGATGGGTTTTCAAATAGTAGAAGCTGGTAAAACAGGAAAGGCTTGCATCCCTTGGATTTGGATATTGCAGTGCTGGTTATATTTGGTTTAGTTTGGTGTGTGGGTTTTTTTTTTTTTTTTTTTTTTTTTTTTTTTTTTTTTTTTTTTTTTTTAGACCTCAAATCTCCTTTTGCAAGCCTGGAGCTTCAATATTGAGCTCTTTATGTTTAGATGGAGAATTTCCTCCGTCTGGAACACAAATACTGTCGTGGAGAGGGATAAAAAGAGAAATAAGCAATTTGTTTTGCTGATAATATCCTTGTTGCCAATGAAGCAAATCTGTTTTGTCAGTACTATCTTCAGAAAATGTGTCGAGATGTGTGAGGAGTTTCTACATGTGCTTATTCTTGTTAGATTTTTGCAAGTTGAGAATTGTGTTCCTTGAAGTTTGGAAATAATAAATAACTCTGAAGGAGCATGAGTTTTCTATGAGGCTGGAGGGAAGAGGGCCAAAAAAAACCCTAAACAACCTACAGACTTAATTTTTCAGTTATATTTTCTTTTTACCCCTGTAAAATTGCACCGAGTTACATATGACTAATGAAGGAAGGCATAGATCTTGTTTTTATGGTACAGGTGAAGTAGGTCTACTTCCAGAAGCCTTATCATAGAGCTTGGTAGTTGGATTTGAAATAATGGCTGGCTTTTCTACATTTTTCATTTACCTGTCTCTAATGTGCGTGCTAATTTCCTTTGTAAGGATGAGAACACTTGAGACACCACTGGTGCTGATACCGGCCAGAGCTGTGGCCTCTGGAAAGTTTAAGCCGGTATTTGTGTTCCTTTTGAATGTCATTTGTAAGGTGAAATACATGTAAGGTGAATTCAGCTTATTTGGAACTTTTTTTGAGATTTGAAGGCAGCTTAATTCACCCTGAACGGATGTGGATACAGAAATAGTTTCTAATCCCCATGTAAGCAGTGTATTTAAAGAGTTACAGAAGTGTTAGTGGTGTATGTGAGTCTGTGTGTAAGTCAGTGTGGATAGCTCTTGTTTTATCTTAGAGGTTACACAACTGAGCAATGGTAGAAGTAAACGTTATTGAGGTCTGGGGAGAAATGTTTTTCTCTTGGCGGGTCTGGCTGTTTAAATTGACTATATTTAATGTATAATTGAGATCTGTGCCCAGAGAACATGACAGATAAGAAGCAGATCATTGGGAGGTAATCCTGATGAGGTGAGTCACTGATGACCCTACTAAGAAGCACTACATCTTTTTAGGAAACTATGGACTCAGAGAGGCATGAAAAAGTTAAATTCTGATTTGGTCTTGATTCTTTCCTTAGACTCACACAGGAAGCAAAGTTTGAAATATGAATTATTTGATTCATTTGGATAAGTTAATCTATTGGAGGTGGGTTTTTTTTCCCCTCATAGCATGAGTTATAACTTTCACAGTTTTGGGGGGTTAAGTTCTTACTTTACGAACTTCTGTGCTGTCCCAGCTAAGCTACTTCCAGTGCCCAGCTTAGTTACCACGTCTATACTCTGCAGAGTTGCAGGTATGTCAACAGCGGCCCAAAAGGTGCTGGTTTAAAAAAGACATTAGTGCACTTAACAGAAAATAATTTTGTTTCTTTATTCTTCCAGGCTCAGATAGTTCGTTATGTGGTTATACAGCTATGCTCTTAACTCATCTACTGTCTGCTCTTCTTGACTGGGAGCCTACCCAACTGTTCTTCAGTAGCAGCAGGCTGAACTTGATTTGAATCTGTGTCAGTGCTGCCTGGACACTTTTGTACAGAGTGTATGTGTGTAGTCATACTCGTATTTCACTTGTCTTCAGCCTTGCTTCTGCCCAGCTCCAAAAGCTGTCTTCTGAGTGTCTTAAAGCAGAGGTTTCCGACCAGTTGTCTGCAGGTGCCCTGTGTTCTGCTGAAGATCTGTTCTTGTGATCTGTGAAGATATAGCTAGGTCTGTTTGTTGTTTAGGAGCTTGTAACTCGTAGAGTTTGAAAGTGAAATTGAACATTGTATGTTGAAGTTTTTTTGAACTTTGTCTAATGCAACTGTCCTTTTGTAACTGGAATTACTTACATTTATTTCTGTCCCTTCTGTGTACATGAGGTGGTAGGTACCTTACATTACTTTCCCCCTCATTTTTGTTGGGAGAAGAAGCTGAGGAATAATTTGACTATTTTGAAAGAGGTAATATCTTCCCTTCTGGATACAGGTACTTCTCTGTTTTGTAGCAGGGCTTACAGGCAGTTCTAGGGTGTACTCCAGAAATCATAAAAAGATGGGTATTGTCTCTGCTGTATTAAGCTTGAGGTACTGCTGTGGTTTTCTGTGTGTAGTTAGTGCATGCCAGTTGTATCCTAACTGAAGTGATTTTAAATGAAATGTTTATTTATTGGAAAAATAACCCTCCTCATAGGAAGCTTGGAGATATATTTTTTTCCTTAATGTAGAAGGGGAAAAATCATAGGAAAGATGGTCTGCAGAAGTCACTAAATATAAATCAAGAATGTAAAACACCAAATGTCTGGAATCATTAATTAAAATATTGAAGGAGGATGCTCTTATGCAGCATATGTAATGTTGTGAGCTCTGGAGATCTGTGGGAAACTTCGTGAAAACGTTTATGAAAACGAAAGTTTTGTAATAATGTACTGGGCCTAGGACAGAAATAGTGAAGCTGCACTTGTTTGGACAGCAGGAATATGCCATAGGCATGCAATTGTCTAATGATGTGAATGTTCTCCCCCTGGCTGGAATTGAGGGAAGAAGAGGCAAGCATTTTGTTGCTTGCTTCATCTCTAATGTCATGCATCTGACACTACTGAGGATTTTATATGCTAATGGGATATAAAAAGAAATGTCTTTTGGGGAAACAGGCTGGCAAAGTCTTCACTTTGGGTTGAGGAAAAAGGTTTGCTGCCTGAGCTCACAAACCATACCATACAAATGTGCCCATAATGAATAGTGCTTTTAATATCCACTTGCCAAACCTTACACTGCAAATGTAATGATGGTCAAGGTGGTATCTATTTATGTGCCTTCCCACATGTAGGTGCATATTTTAATATATAGAAAATTGGCCATTAAGTGCATTTCTTTTAGAAGCTCTTTCTTGCTTATTTGCCTTTGAACTTCATTTCAGATTTTTTCAGTTGTGTTAGTGGCTTCAAATGCCCAGTTACTGCAAAGGGAATTCTAGGAAAGCCAAGTAGAAGGGCTAAGTATTTTTAAGCCAAAATATTGCACTCTCAGCATAGTAGTTTTATCCAGATGAGATGTACTTTGTTAGCTCTTGAGTAACTTTTTCCTCTGGAGACTGAAGTGTAGCAGGTTACTGACTAGAACACAAGGCCAGTTCAGATCAGAAGTGAAGATCTGCCAAAATGTTCCAAAAAAGGATTCAGTTACACTGAAACTTAAGGAAAAGCCTAGGGATTAGTTTGTATTTAGTTGAATTCAAAGATCTTCCAAAACCCAAAACAAATGAAAAATACTTGAGTTTGGCTGGTTTGCAAACTAAAATCTTAAGTTATTACTGGCACTGAGCTCGAAAGGGAGACTGTTGGTCTGTGTGTGCTAGATTGGCTGGAGTGAGTGAGGAAATTTGTGAACAGTTCTGTAGAGCCAATTAGAGGAAAGCAAAGCAGAGAGTGCTGTGAGTGTTCTCAAGTGCATCTTTGGGCACTGTGGCATGTGCTTGATGGGTCTTACTGAATCCAAGCCTTGTACTTGATCTGAGATGTAAATCACCTGTTTGGGGAAAAAGGAGAGCAAAAATCAAGGTTGTGGAGAGAATAACTTCTTCCTGCAGGTAAGATATCTTTGTGCTGCATGCTTTTGATCTAATATTATTCTGAAATGGGGACTTACGTATCTTTTCACTGGGTCTGAACCCTGCAGAAGAAACCAGGTGCAGGAAGTGTAACTGACTCAAACACTTGTAGTGTAGTCTTCCTTCAGTTGGTTAGTTGCTTTTTTATTTTAATAGCAGTGTTGGCCACAGTCTCTGTGCTTGGGAGGGAGGAGGTCTGGGGAGCCATATTCCTGGAGATGTGGCATGTTTCTGAGCATGTGTGTTGTGTCACCTGGTGTTAAGGGGTTGCCCAGGGTAAAAAAGTGCAGAACTCAGGACATACTTGAAAGAATGTTTTCTCATATTTGATCTTTTTTACTGTTAATGGAGGTAATCGGAAACCAAAGCTTTCTGAATCCAGTGCACTTCAGAGCCTGTCATTCCAGTTGAAACTCAGTGGAGTGGAGCTCTATCCTTCCCTGTGCCAGGCAGTGACTTGTCCTCATGCTTATCCAGTTGTGTGGGTCTGGAAAGTTTTATTGTTCTTTTGTAGAGCTCTACTCCTGGATTGCCTTCTAAAGATTGTTTCAACACTCATCATCATCATGGTACTTCTCTGTAGTGCAGTCATTAAACTCAATACTTCTGAAATGTCAGATGAGACCGTGTTATTTCTGACAGAACTGATTCTATCTGTAAAACAAACAAAGTCAAGTTACTATTTAGTGAGAAATTATGAAACTTTTGAAGTTCATCTTGAAATCAATTCTTGGTTTAATCTGGACTCATTATTTTACAAAACAAATTAATAAAATGAATGTGTTTGCTCCTGTAATACAGCAGTAATGGTGCTTTGCTGCTTCCCTGCTAAAACAACAACAAAATCAACACTCAGTCTGTTCCCCCAGACTGCTCAGTTGAATCAATATTTCTCATCTGGGGGAAAAAAAAAAGTTTCCCTGGAAAAGCTAATACCTGCTTTGTTTGCAAATAGTGTGCAATGGATATAAAACTTAGCATAAACTGTTATTTTGAATGCTGTCCAAGTAGATTAGACTTTGAATACAAACTTACATTTGACCTTGTGCGTACTTTAGCACTGAAGTGCTTTCAGTTTAAAGCCACTTGTGGGGTTTAGTGCAGATGTTGGACTGAAAGCTGATTGTTGGATGCCCAGATCTCTGACTTGCACTGGAAGATGCAACCTAGCCTAAGGGGAATCATCTAAGGAAGAAGCAGTTAGATGATAATCTAGTTATTTAAAAATAATCAAGCAGTATAGTAAATGTCTTTTTCCCCATCCAGCTAGTGCTTCATACACTTATTTTTTTTTTGATTTTTTTCTGGGGGGGAGAAGGAATGTAGTGTGTGCAATGGAAAAGTAAATATAAAGAAAAAGTGATACCGTGTGATGGGGGAGAGGAAGTCTTTTTTTTTTTTTTTTTTTTTAAGTTTCTGCATTTTTTGTAAGAACATCACACATTTTTGTCAATGGTTATAAAGTTCTGAGACATGGTGGTATATCCACTGCTTTCTCTTCAATCTTGTTAGCTCTGGTGTTTAATCACACAGGGAAGTGATTTGACTCATCAAAGTGGTTAAAAAAAAAAAAAAAAAAAAAAAAAAGAGAAAGAGAAACAACAACAACCAAAAAAAACCAAACAAACTTAAAAACAACCAAAACCACTCTAATTTAACAGAAGTAACAGGAACAAATAGCTGTTTATGGAGTTGTTGAGCTGGATCACCATAGTCTTGGATTAAAGGAGTACCAGAACTGATGCAGAAGGGAGGATGGAAGAGGAAGGGCATCATCCATGTTTCTGCGAGTTTGAGAGCATCGAGGCCTTCCCCTTTTACACTCCCAAGGTGTTAATGCAACTCTGAAATGAAACATGAAGCAGCAGGCTTTCTCTAAGGGTTGGTTTTGAGTTTGTAGCCCTCTACCTCCTCAGGTTTTGTATCTGAACAGAGGACAAACTACAATTGGCAGCAGGTAGCACCTGTCAAAAACTGATGGCTTAAAAATATTTTGTTTTTCAATTGTTACATCTTTTTGTTTTTACTTCTCTTAACCTAGGTTAGAAGTCTTAGAGTCCATCACAGCATACCTGGCTTTCAGAATAAAGGACTGAATTGGCTTAACTCTTTTTACCTACCTGGTTTTCTGATACCATGTTATGACCAAAACTACGACCTGATGATTGTTTAAGTTAGCAGGAGCAGACAAGAAAATGAATGCAACTTGCTTTCAGAACAATTCTGTTGCATCAGATTCCTAATATAAAGAAGCCATACACTTTTTTGCTAGTTAGGTCTTGAAACTCCTGCACTTTTACAAGTTTCCTGTTTCTCTAACGCTCAGGCATGTTGTACTGCTTCACTATTTGCATTTCACTTTGTCAGCTCATACATTTCTACACAAGACAAACAAATATTTTGCTACTTACATAGGTAGTTGCATACTTTGGGTTGCAAAAATACCAAAAGCTCCATGTGTTAGTCATCTTGTGCTTAAAATCAGATTCCTTTTTCTGTAATAACACCTATTTTTCTTCTTTCTTGAGTTTAACTAAAGGGCTTATTCTATGCTTTTAAAAGATAAAGCATTATGAATGTTGCAATTTCAGAAACCTAATAAGAAACTGTATTAACTACACGGTGTGTTACTTGTTGGGCTTTTTTTTGTGTGTGTGGAAGTACTAAGAAAAATGCATATGAAATTGTAATTCATGATAATGGATGTCTTTGAGTCTAAGAAACCACAGCTGTAATAGCCCCAAGATTGCAGGGTTTCAGAGCAGTGAATATGGGGACGAGGCAGCCAGCTTTGGCCTAGATAATTTGTTGAGAGGAAGTGGGGGACTGGCTGCAACAGTTTGGTTTTTGAAACTGAAGAAGTGAACAGATTGTTGCTCAGCAGAGTTGTTTGTACAGTGTATTTTTAAAATTAGTATTATGATAATTAAGCAGAGCTCTAAACAGACAAAACCGTGTGCGTGCTTCCTGTCTGTCTGAGACATCACACAAGTGCCTGGGGGTGGCAGGATGAGTTTTGACACACATCAGCACATATCAGAAGTGGTAAAGCTGGCATTTCTTCTGCTGCAGAAGGATGGAATGGATTTTCCTGATAGTTTTGATTGGCCTTTTAGTACAAAGTGTAAATTATATGATCTTTAAAAGCACTGATAACTCTTCAGAAGCTCCTCCTGTTCAGTAGCTGCCTTTACTGCAATATATTTTGATTATCAGAGTTTTTTGATGAGTCAGAATTTGAGTGTCAATACCCATAGCGTTTGCTTGAATTACTACTTTGAGCTTTACTTGCTCAGTCCTTGAACATGTATTTCTAGTAAGTCTGTTGATTTAAAGCTTTTAAAGATGCGGAATATTTGTTTCGTCTCTTGTGATCCCTTCAAGTACCTACTTATAAAAAATATTACCTTTCTCTTGTAAACCAAAAAGCCCTGTTCATCCTGAAGCCATGGGATTTTGTAACCCCCTCGATGGCACAGTGAAGGAACCTTCCAGCATTGCTTCTTTGCTGTGTGATGAGAGAGGAGGGGCACTACAGGCTGAATCATGAGGGGCTGCAGCTGGCTGACCTGTGGGTGTTTGTGGTTCTCTGAAGTTTAAGAGCTGGGGCACTGCAGAAGTCTCTTCTGTCCTATAAACATACCCTAGGTGTTTGGCTGCTGGGCAGAAAGAGGACTGCACAGGTACGTGGATCCTTGAGGCAGGGATTTACTGGATGTCTAGCACAAAACCTGTCTGCAACTACGGGCGACTTCTATGGATGCTTCACTGCCTTTAGGGTAGTGATGCCCATGTTCTGCTGTAGCCTCAATCCAGTGGAGTCACAAACTAGGTGCTGTACTCAATAAGGCAAGGTCCCTGGGACGGAGGGTTCAGAACTTTGCGCTGGCTACCTCTTAATCTAAGCTCTTAGTGTCTGAGATTGAAAACAGCCAACAGGCTGAGCTGGGGAGCCATCAACAGCCAGCACACTTGCTAGAGTTTCATGGCACGGTATGTGCCACATTAGCAGTTTGCTGCTATTGAAAATGGAATGTGATGCATCCTATTTCCTCCTCCTCTCGGGGGCAGTTCTGGGGAATAAAGTAGCCAAAAATAAATGGAATGTGAGACAATACCATAGCCTTGCCAAAAAGGCGAATGTCATGCTAGAAAGTAAAAAAAAACATTTGTAAACTGTGAAAGAGTCTGTTAGCTTCTTTTGCCTAGCGCTTAGGCTGTACCTGAAACACCATGTCTGGTTTTAGGCACTGAACTTAAAGAAAGATGTGAGATAATTTGAACAGATTCCAGAGGAAAGCAATTAGAAATATGAAGTGCCTGAGAAATAAGGGCTATAATTAAAATGTTCTCAGTAACTTGCTTTTTTGTTTTGTTTACCTTTGAGAGATGGGATTACTCTAAGGAATCGCATCTCTTTAAATGTGAAAGCTGCGGAGAAAGTAAAAGCACATTGCTCTCTGTATGCAGTATTGATAAGGCAGACAACAGCAGCCAAGAAAATTTAGATGAGATGATACAGAAAACTGTATGAGCACTGGAATATAGTGCCTACAGAGTGTATGGTATATTCACCCCTGAGTTTAAGAATAGATTTGACAGACATCTGTTATGAATAATACAGTTAAAATTATCCTGCCTTGAGGAATGGCCTTTCTAACCTTTTATGTGTAATTAAGTTTGTTTGGTGTTGCCAAGGATCTCATGCATCTGAACTTAGTCTTCAATAAATTGGTTAGATTAAGTTATTTTGGTCTCACTGTAGATATTTTCTAAACTCATTTTCATAGTTTCTCCTTGAATGACCTGTCCCTGACCAGAAAATTTACGTGAAGTGATTGGGCAGCAGTTGAGGTAGCATGATAGGCAGGAGAGGGATTTTCGCTCTAAGACTTCTTGTGTTGCTGTATGTACAACTGCACATGAACGGCTACTGGAAGCATGGTAGCACAAAATGGCCATCTGCTGTGAACACGTTTTGTCAGAGTAACCAAAGTGCGGTGACTGTATGCACGTTCTTAGTTCATGAATGTTAGGCTTTGATGTGTGGATCTGTAATTTGCCAGATAACCTGTCTTTAGGATTGCTTTCTAATCAGTAAGAAAGAAATGCTGCATCTTCACTTCTTGGTTTTTTGTGCTAGTTGATGGTGTCAAAGCTACATGCAACTACTTCTGGTGCTGGTTTGTCATTCTCAGAGTTAGCAATAATGGCAACACCACAATAAAAATTGCAACCCACCAGTCTTCATCTGAGTAAGTAAACAATGTGTTTTTCTGTGACTGTTTTTTTTTTTTTTTTTTTTTAAATGTGATATTTAAAAAACCAGAACTGTGTACTAATCTACAGATCAGCTACAGTCATGATTTGTACCAGCTGGATTTTCATGCTAACTATACAGTGTAACATCTTAAAGCAAATGCTAAAGATTTCATAGTATAATTTTATCAAGACATCCTTAAACAATATAAAACTAAGAAAATGGTGGCTGTACTTAGTGAAATGACTTGAATCAGTGTTCTACGAATCTTATTCTGCTGGTGTTTTTTGCATGAGTGCATGCCATCCCTTCAACTTTGTCTTTCTCTTATAATTCATGAATAAAATTCCCCTCACTTTTTCTTCCCAATAACTTGTATAGAAGAGTTGTTGTAAGTATGTAAATAAGCCAAGGCAAGAAGTTTTCTTTTGCTGGAAGAAAAAGAAGTTGTGGTTTATGGTCATCTTAAGGCTCCGTTTTTCAATTTGTTATGAATTTGTTCCTGATGATTTAAACTACAGAATATATTTTAAAAGTAGATGATAAACAGAAGCTTAACATAGTACAGTTACAATGGAACACTCCTCCCCACTCCAGCCCCAAAATTCTTAGATGAGGATCTGATTTTTAATTTCTATTCACAGTTTGTATTCCTGATATCAGTTTCAATATTCCTGTTTTTAACTGAAAACACTGCTGTCTTTTTTTCTCATAACCGAATGACTGTTTTAATCTGATTTTGAATAGGTGTGCTGTGGAATACAAGCAGTTCCTTTCACACTTACAGGTTTTACTGCTCTTTATGTTTTTGCACTGAATTTTTAAGAACTATGTATGAAAAATAAAATTGTTACATTATCTTTGCCTGGCAATAGACACACTGGCAAAGAATTAATTTTACTGCTTGCTTTTAAAGATGGATCTTTCAGCTTTCACGTAGTCCTGTACTAGTCCCTTTATTATTTTGCTCACAAGTCTGCACTGTTTCATTTGAAACCATCACATCTTTGCTCCAGTCGATTTGGAACGTGAGCGTATCGTTAGCTTCTCTTCTTTACAATCCTTTGAAACACAGCAAGTTTTCTACACCTAGCAGTGTTTCCAGCTTTATGGCATGATTTTAAAACTGAGGTAAGTTGTCCAGACCTGGTAAATTTAAACAGTGCTATGAAGTGTTGTCTGTAGCTTTTAAATTTTAGTTTAAAAAAAGAAGTGTAAATGTATTTGTCAAGAGAGATCCAACTTAATATTCAAATACAAGACAGACAGGGACAACCTGATTACATTATTCTAACAAACATATTGTTGAGACATTTACTTGAATGCATTCAAATATGACGGATTTTTGGTTCTTGCTCTGCAACACGAGGTCAGAAAAGTCATTCAAGTACCTCTGTCTAAAAAGTCTCTCACTGATAACTGCTTTTATCAAGTTATTTTTCTCGTCTCTACGTGTAGAAACTTGATGCTCAGACCTCACTTGGCACATGCTGCTATAAGCTGCCAAAAAGCAGGCCTGACCAAAATTAATGAAGCTGTACCATTTGCAGTACTGCAGTATAATGCTAAACAGATCGAGTATTTGGTTGAACCTTACAGAGAATTGCAGTCTGGTAACTATGGCGATGATTGACTTAGGGGGAAAAAAGATTTTTATGTGCAGCATGAAGCAGGGGGAGCAGACATTCAAAATATCTTTCCTGCATTGGTCTTTCAGCAATACAGAACAAGGAAAGAGACCTATATAAAGAATGATAAAGGAATGTGATTTATTTTTTTTTTATTTTTATTTTTTTAGAGAGAAAAATGGGCAGTGTTTGGTTAACTAAAACACTGCTATGGAGTAGTGTGCTATACTGATGTAGGAAAAAAGTCTCAAAAAAAAAAAAAAAATCTCCAAGCACTGTATAAACATCAAATCTCTATTCACCTTTGAGAAGGATGCAGAGTAGCCACAATCTGCCAGACTTGAAAGCTGCTACGTGTCTGCTGAGTTGTGTGGATGCGGGCAGGAAGTCTGCAATCAAGTTAGAATCAAAATTCAGTGATTTGTATTCTTTGTGTTGGAATATATATATATTAGATATGTATTTTATATATATATATATATATTGAGCATAGCGACCTGTATGGAATTGCTGTTTTGTAACTTACAATTTAAATGTTTGAAAATGCCACTACTCCATGAATTTCTGAATAGAGAATGCAGTTGCTCTTTGGCTAAAATGAAGATAGGCTGACTTTTAAGTGTTTGACATATTTTTCACTGTCTGAGCACAAATATTCTTACAATTCTATATCTAGCAACCTATCTTAGTTTTAAGACCCCACTCCAAAGTTTAAAAGAAACGAAAGCAATGGGATTACTAGTTCCAGAGAAATCCAGCTTTACACAAATAAGTAAAAATAATGAAAACCCATGTTGCATTTAAAACATATAACGTTGGATAAGAAGGGAGTATTGCCTGTTGTTACTGGATTGATCCTCTTGTTTTGGGTCACTAGGTCCTTCATGATCGTAGAACCTGTAAATCTTTGCCAGATGGCCCATTTTTATTTGGAGGGGAAAATCAGCTTTTGTGCCTTTTGAAGCCTTTCAGAATTTGGAAAAAGCCAGGCATGGTGCTAACGTAGCTGGAGAATTTCAAATAAAGAAAATATCCCCTTTACACCTGTAAAGAACTCTAAAAACTGTCAGAAGTTGGTTTATGACTTCAGACATCTGGACACTAGCTTCTGTTAGCTTCCAACTTAAATAAAAACATGAAAAAACGTTATGCCACGATTATGGTATGTTTTCAGCTGGTGAGGTGTTACTTGAAACTTCCTGACTATTTTTCAATGGAAATTGGAACTGATTTCTGCTACAAAAAGCCTCCCTTCTTTTGCAAATGTTCAGTTTCATCGGGATGCTCCTAGCTTAATTTTGATTTGTGAGCAGAATGTTGAGAGCACTGAACAACGCTTCTTCATATACTTCAAAATCAGTAGGTTTGACCTTTCTGTGATCTGTATGACAGCAACAAAGCAATCAAGCCTTGTTCTGATTGGCAGTCAGAAGAAAATTTACCTAAAAGCCCTCTCTTATGCTTTCGTGGAATAGTCTTTCCATATGAGAAACCATCATCTTTCTGTGCTGTAGTTGGTGAGCAAATAGAAAAATTCAGCATGCTTCCTGTTGCAGTGCCCTCATTTCTGGGAGGCAGAGGATGGGCTATCTGGCTAAAGAAGTAAGTGCTGCACCTAAGTAATAGGCTGTTCCTGTGTGTCTGCTCTTGCTGTGAAGCTGTGTGTCCTCCTAAACCACAACAGGTTGAGCTGTAAGTGAGAAGTTGCATCCGTAATTGCACTGAATAATTTTGTTTATTAAGAGACTGATTCTGCAGTGTGTGGGCAGATCTCTGCTACTGGGTGGAACTTCAGGGAGTCTGAAAACCTTTAAGTTAATAATCTTAGTAATAATCTTTATTGAAGTCAAGTATCTTAGTAATTGGGGTGAAAGTGTTTTAATGGTTTCTTTGTAGATTTCCCCCCCTCCGTTTTCATGAAAGTGGTTCTTTAAAGCTTGTCTAGGAGATGTTGGACTTACCCTTTTTCTCTCCTAAATTGGCGCTCTTTTAACATCTGAATGTCTTCAAGCCATTATTGTCACAGATGTTCAGAACCTCCCTTGAATGGCTTCAGGGTGGGTGTTAATGCTGCAGGACAGCATGGGAGTAGAAGTTATACGCTACGTGCAGCTTGCACTGTCCCCGAGAAGACAGCTCAAAGGACCTGGCTGAATGTTTCACTGTAGTGGTGGGGGGGTATTGCTGGTTGGGTGTTTTAATGCCAGTTTGTGAGACTGAGAAATTGTAATTCAAATAGTAAAATCACAGAATGGCCCGGGTTGGAAGGGACCTCAAGGATCATGAATCTCCAACCCCCCTGCCACATGCAGGGCCACCAACCTCCCCATTTAATACTAGACCAGACTGCCCAGGGCCCCATTCAATCTGGCCTTGAACACCTCCAGGGACGGGGCATCCACAACCTCTCTGGGCAGCCTGTTCCAGCACCTCACCACTCTCTCTGTAAAGAATTTCAACCTCAGTCTTCCCTCCTTCAACTTAAAACCATTTCCCCTTGTCCTGCAGCTATCTACCCTTTCAAAGAGTTGATTCCCCTCCTGTTTGTAGGCTCCCTTTAGGTACTGAAAGGCTGCACTGAGGTCACCCCGCAGCCTTCTTTTCTCCAGGCTGAACAAGCTCAGCTCCCTCAGCCTGTCTTCATAGGGAGGTGCTCCAGTCCCCTGATCATGGCTCTCCTCTGGACCCTCTCCAAGAGCTCTCTGTCTTTCCTGTACTGTGGACTCCAGACCTGGACACAGTACTCCAGATGGGGCCTCATGAGCAGAGTAGAGGGGGACAATCACCTCCCTGTCCCTGCTGGCCACGCTTCTTCTGATGGAGCCTAGGATACCATTTGCTGCAAGGGTTCTGCTCGTAGACTGGGTGATTCCATCTTCACTTACATTGCAGATATACAAACAATGAGAAAATATTTTACGTTTTGAAAGATAGCTTATAAGTAGGGATGGAGTGTCAAAGAAAGTTTTGCCGTGGTCTGTCTTGCTTAATATGAGCGAGGAAAAAAATAAGATGCTGTACCTTGTAGTTTTTCTTCTTTAGTTAGAGAATTGGATACTGGCTGGGAAAGGGGTTGTTGAGTCATCTTTAAAGCTTTCCCTAACCCTTTGCTATTGAAAACAAATGCGAAATTACCATTTAAAAACTAAAATCAGTCATTTATTACTTTTTACATTAGACTTTATGGGAAATATTTTGCTACTGTCTTGACACAAGAGTTCTCTAAACTGTAGGCATATCCTGAGCTTTGCATGAGTAATGGGAGGTAGTAGTCCCGGCTTTTCAAACTTTGTGAGACTCGGTTTGTTCTTTGCATGAGGATCTGAAAGCAGTCCTGCAGGCTTTCCTGCTAAGCACGTCTGCTGTGTTTCTAGATTGAATGCTTAATCTTGTTTTCATGTGGTTTACTTGGAACATCCTGTGTGTGGTGCAGAGGAATACAGATTAGGAGACGAATAATATATTCACTCACTGCGTTAGAAGCGCTTGCGGGCAGAGGACAATGTAAAGCAGCTCCAGCGGCTGCGGCGCGGCACGACAGGCTTCACAAAGGAGTTGAATATAGCAGCACAGCTGAAAGGGGAGGCGTGAGGATGATTTCATCCCACGTAGCTGGAAAATGTCTAGAAAAACACGGAAAGCCGACCTCTTTAGCAGCCTTAAGAGGTATGTAAAAACACGATGCTGCCATTTCAAATTCTAATTTTCAGCTGTTCGTTCTGAAACGTTCCGGAGGGCCGTGTGAGCCCTCTCCCTCCCAGGCGCTGGCAGAGCGGGCCCGGCAGCGCCGCTGGGCGCTCGGAGCCGTGGGCGGCCTCGCGGTGAGGGCGGCCCACACCGCCCCTCGGGTACCGCGTGCGGAGACCGCCCGGCCCGCGGCTTTGCCGGGCAATCGCCTTACGGGGCCGAATTTAGTCTCGCGCCGATCCCCGCATAATCTGCCGCGGCCCGGGCGCCGGCTCGGGCGGGCGGAAACTTGTGGCAGCTCGGCGGCGCGGCCCCTCCTCTCGGCGCCGCGCTGAGAGCTGCAGGGCCCGCCCGCCCCCGCCGCGCTGCGCCGCACCGCACCTGCGGGATGGAGCGGGCTGCGGCCGCGAGGCGGGGCGGCCCCCTCATCGGCCGGCGGCTGAGGGACCCCGCGCTGCTGGGTGCGGGTGGACGGGCTGCCGGACGGTGCCGGCGCCTGTTATTGCTCCTGCCTGAGCTGAAAGGCGTTCCGAGAGGATGTGGAGACGTGTGAACGCGGAGGGAGAGAGAGAAGGAAGCCTAAGGGGGTGGGAGGTTGTGTTGAAGCTGCTCTGATTGAGAAGTTCGTGGTCTGTCTTTAAATGAGCAGTGGTGCGTGCTGGGCATACTTCTTGGTTTTCCCTTATAGCAAAACTTTATTGATGATTTTTATCACAGGCTGCTGAGAAGGCAGTTCTTATCTATAGCTCACAAAATGCTGGACTTTACGTGTGGGTGTAAAAGGAAACTCAGGCGAGCATGCTTCACAGCAGTAATGAAGGTAGAGGCTGCATTTCAGGTTGAATATTACAAAGAATTTCTTCTCAGAAAGTGCGGTGAGGTGGTGGAGTCTCTGGCCCTGGAGGTGTTCAAGGAAGGGCTAGGTGTAGGACTTAGAGATGTGGTTTAGTTTGGTGGTTGGCGGACTGTTGGACTAGATGATCTTAGAGGTCTTTTCCAACCTTTTTGATTCAGTGATTCTATCCCAAAGATCCTGGAGCAGTATTGTAGTGAGACCAGTAGTTGTCTCAAAATGACGCCTTTGGTACTTCTAAGAAGCTCAGAATTCTGTGCTTTAGAGCACTTGGTGCTGACTCCCCCTTCCCCTCAGAGGTTGGTTGCAACACTTGCAGAGAGAATCTCAGCGTGCTCCAAGATGAGTGAGCCGTGTTCTCAGATTTCAGCTGCATTTTAACACTCTGGAAAGCAAAGAAAGAATAAAAGCAAATCCTGCCGAAGCACGTCAAAATTAAATGGGGAAAAAATGCGTTCAGTATGAGTGTAAGGATGTCTATTAAGTGACGTAAGCACAAAGAGAAGGAATAACAGAAAGGTAAAAATAGCTGTATACTTATTTTTAATCCCTGTCTAATTTTGGTGGAATTGACTAAAACCTGTTTGAGAACAGGTGACTCATTTAGAGATGGTGAAAATAACAACGTTGCCAATCAGGATTATGTGAAATGAATGCCAGACTTTGATCATTGCTGTTTGCATTCCTTGTTTGCGTTCCCTGATACATCACATCTCTCTAGTTGTTTTAACCTACCATTTTCAGCTGGTACCGTCTGTCAGAATGAGGGGTGGATTTCAAAAAACTTGACTGGTTTGGGGAAGAATTGTTCAATGTGTTTCAATGGAATGATGAAACTAGAAAAATTTTCTTTGGTGTATCCTTTGAAGATTTCATACGGCCATTTCATACTTCAACTACTGTGAATCATTTATACATTCAAATGAAGAAATGTGTTTCACTGGTATAAATTTTCATGTCAAAAGCCGCTCCAATACTTCTTTTCTAGTAAACATTCTTACAGTGGGTAAACAAATGGTCATATGTTTGATGTTCAGAATTAATCTACTTACAGTTGTAGATATGAATGAATTCCATGGAAAGGGGTTAACTGTTTTAAAAAGTAACTTCAGGAGATTTAGGCCAGGGATTAAAATGAACTTCTGTGATGGAGATAAGGATCATTTCTTCCAGATGTTCATTCTTCAAATGAATAGAATTTTTAGAGAAGCTTTTCAAAATAAGCCAGAGTAATAACAAATTAATCAATATTGTTAATTAATAAACTCATTATAAAAGGATTTTGAAATCCTATTTTAAAGTTTGCTGGTGGCTGTGGAGTTGTTTCTTCTATCACAAACTTCCTACCCAAGGCTACAGCTTCAGATTGTCTCCCTTCTGCTTTTTAATTAAAGTTCAGGATTGATTGTCTTGTTTCTGCTTTTTTAATTCAGGTTCAGAAGTAGTGAAGAATTTCTATAAGCTAAACCTAATGTTGGATCCATCCTTGGGATCATTTGTTTGGCTGTATAGGGAAGCGTAGACAGATACTGACGCAACAAACTCACAGTGCTTGCTTATAGGAGGATTCAAGCTTTGTGCATCCATGCAGACCCAGATCAGATCTGTCTGTCTGCTTAAAATAATGCTTTGGGCTTCCTTCTGACTCTTGGAAGATCAGCCATCCTGAAGGACTTAGCAGCACTGTAGCACTGAGGACTTTATTCGATTAGAAGCGGAAGAGAACAGGAGAATGCTCCCCTCCTAGGGTGTTGCTTACTTAGCAAGAGAATCTATGGCTGTTTTCCCCATTCAGATTTATGTTTGTATTTGATCTACTGTGAGCACTCAGCAAAATGAAGTTTACTGCTGTCCAAGTCCCTCTTTCAGCATCCTTCTGAGAAAAGTTACAGAAAAGCATTGCAGCCTGCCTCGAAGGCAAGTGTACGTTAGCACTGTTAGAGAAGCAAGAAGGAAATAGATATCAGAATCCTCACACTGCTAACAGCTACCTACTTAATCTCAGTTGAGTTTTATTGTTACTAAATTTGTAGTAGGAATGAATAGATGTTTATGGTTATACTACTCTGGTACAGTTGTGTATACATGCAGAGAAGGGAGCAAGAGGTTGAGGAAGATTCATTAGAGCATTTAGGTTTCTGATTATCTTTGCAAGCAGATTGAAAAGTTTGCTGATGTTCTGTCTGGAACATAATCAGTTACCTGAAAATGAGCATTAGACTTCAAGAAAGAATCAAGGTAAAACGTAATTAGTATGTAGTTAACATTGCAGCATCTTATGTGTGTCAATTTCAAGTTTTGTTTCCCAATATTCTGCAGATATCTTGGAATGTGCCAGAGTTGCTTCTTGTAAGTTGTGTCTGAGTCCCTTGAGATGCACAAACATAACGTGGGCTTGGAGAGCTTAAATCTCTCTTCCCAGCTGTTATTTGGGGCTGCACGGAAGCTTGCAACTCTTGAAGATGTAGCTCACTGCTATTGTTGGTCTCCTCTGCCTTCTTTCTTCTGACCTAGTTTCTACAAAATGATTGAGAGAGGTAGTTCAGTTATCCAGGATCTCCTTTCCCAGATGACAGTATGTGAGGTTGGATGAGAGGATATGGCCCTCCTTTGAAGGAGCAGAGCCTTTGACATGCCCTCTCTGTGTGCTTTTTGGATCCCTGATTCTTCCCCCGCACTCTGAAACATTTGTTTCTCTCCTCCCTTATTTTCTATTTTTCTGTTTTGATGTTCCCCATTTCTCCTGTTGCTTGTTAGAGGGCCTCTTCTTTCATCTGGGCCCTTGCCCTTTGCTGAGTGTTCATCCTGTCTTTGTTCTCCTGCACTACTCTGTCTCTCAGGACACTCCTGGCAAGCATCCTTCCATATGATTTACTTCATTCAAAAGTAAAAGAAGCCAAGTCTCTTCAGAGATTTTTCTACTTAATTCAGCTTCATTCTTCATTAGTATTTATGGGAAATAAAACAAACACCAGTGCATTCATGAGCTGTATCAAATTTTGAGGCAATTATAAGAGAAGGTGAAGCATTCAGTTGGCAGTGAATTGGCCATCTACTTTCTGCATCCTCAGGTAGTGACTTGTTTCAGACAACCGTGGTGTCAGATGATTATGTTTATGGTAGCTATTGCACAAGCATTGTTTCTAGCGCTATGACATACATATACTGTTGGGTTTGGGGGCTGTTTTGTAAATACTCTGTCCACAAAAGCTAGTGAAACAATGGCAGCTCTATTGTCAGTAGCCAGGAATTAAAAATCAGCAATTTTCCTTTCTGTTCCAGGCCATCGATGAGCCTCCCTATCTTACAGTGGGCACTGATGTGAGTGCGAAGTATAGAGGAGCCTTCTGTGAAGCCAAGATCAAGACAGCAAAAAGACTTGTCAAAGTCAAGGTATGTGATTTTCCTGTAAATGTGTGTGTTTTTTGGGGGGGGAGGAGGGGAAGTAATCTGTGTTCAAAATACTCCTTCCCTTGGAGTTTGGCAGTGCAGTTACTACAATAACAATAAGCTTGTTGTTGTGGGGGTAGGAGGGGTTCCTCCTACACTCCTCCCCAGGCAGTTGAATACATCTTGTTTCTTTCACTGCTTTGTCATCTGTCTGCCTCCACTATCTGCGGCCTTCAGTGCCACAGGCTGACCTGAAGCAACTGATTATTATGGCCAGTGAGTTTATGTATGGGATAACATCATGAGGGGATAGACAGAACTCCTCAAAGTAGATCTAATGTGGTTTATTTTACTTCAGGAGTACAGGTCACTGCCAATTAGCAGTTGCAGCTAGATAACGCTTCAGGAAAGAGATGAAGCCCTGCTGTCTTCCAACAAAGACCTGGGGTACTAAGTCCTACAGAATAGCAAGCAGGGAATCTCACTTAATCTTTATAGTGACTAGTTAATGATTGATCAAATCAGTATAAGCCACGTGCAATAGGAATAGCAAAAATGTGGGGAGGGAACAGAGGAGAGATGCTTTACCATTCATTAGGAATTTAAGACGTATTTTTTTTAGAAATAAAAAGAACAGTGTTTTGACTTATGTTTGTTATGTAGTAAGTCTGTGCTATAGAAAGGCCTTATATTTCTGCTGCAAGCGTTGCCCTAAAACCTTCTAATGTGGGAACAGGTGACCTTAATCTTACATGGAAATATAACAGGACAAGGATCAAGAGCACTTACGTACAAGAAAATGTATTTATAGCAACAATATTGTTCTTACCTACTTGGAAAGGAAGTGAAAAACATACTGTGAGTGGAAGCAATCCCGTACAGAAGAGTTTCCATCATAAACTGTTGTGCAGCGCTTGGCTGATTTTGCTTATGGCACATATAAGGGGCAGAACAGACTGTTTCTAAAAGCCCTGATGGGAAGGATATCGTCACATATGATGATTAATGTTAACTGTAATGAGAAGATGCTGGTCTTAAATCTGACATCTTTAAAAAGTCATAACTATTAACGGCATCAGCTGGTTTATGTTTTACAGCACCATTAAGCTTAAGCTATTAAGTACTGGTATTTAGGCTGTGAGGCATCAGTATTTAAGGACAGGAATTGTATTGTGCCTACATCAGTGAAGCCTTAACTACTATCAGATCGAGAGGACTTGTAGGCCACCTTCTTACATGACCACTTGCACTTTAGTGTTGTCCATTGAAAAATACTTCGTGTGGCTTTACTTGCAGGGAACAGCTGGGCACGAGGAGAAGTCTTTGCTGTTACAGTGTAACGCAGGGCAATTAAGCACCAGTACCGCTACTCTTTTGTAGAGTATTTTGTGGTAAGGTGTTTTATTTGTGAGTGCAATAGCAGTATCTCTTTACACTGAGTTTCCTCCACCAGGTATGGATTGTCCCTGAATTTAGCAGTGATCCCTTGATTTTTCTCTTTCTGGCACTTGCAGTTTTCCTCCAGTATTAGCTCTAAGCAGAATTTTTATTATGAAGTGGTGTAACTTGTCTGGAATTTTGGTAGTTTACCTGCTGCATTTATTTTCCAGTTACCTAACAGACTTTCCTCTGACATCAAGATATTTTATGCCCTATTCTCCTCTGCATTTAGGATTTCTCTCTTACTTGCCAGCAAAACCAGCTAGCTTCATTACAGAAAATTTAGTTGGAAGCTTTCATTTAGGTTTCGTAACTAGTTGCTCTGGGAAAGGAGAGTGGCAATGTTTTTTGCATCATCAGGCAAGTAAGATACACTTAATTGCTTCTCCTTTTAACTGCTTTCTTCCTCTGCAGATTCCACTTCCTAGAAAATACTAAGGAATGCCTCCATAATAACTTTTCCATCATCAATATAATTTTTTAAATTATGATTTAATAACTTTATTTAACGTAATGCACTGCAGAGTGTTTATCATTTCAATATCAGCAGGTGCCATACTTCACAGCTTAGCAGTCTTTGGCAACTTCTGTAAGTAGTACAGAATTTTACTTTAAACAACATATCAGCATTACACATGTTGCCATGGAAGGAAGAAGAAAAACTTGAGAGTTGCCTGGACTTGTGTAGAGTGTTGAAGGCAATATGAATTTGACTGAAGAGCAAGACTTTCAATGTTAGTGGCAGTCCACTCCCTCTTCATCAGTTATAGCTTCTCTTAAAGAGATAATAATCCAGTTTATTTTGACAGCATCTTCTAAAATGCAACTAGTGCTATTGTTCTTGGGCACCCTTCACAGGAGTTTTAAAAGAAACTGATTTTAGTGTCTGTCTTCATTAAGCAGAAAGAAGTGAAGCATCTGCTGCATAGAACCTATATAGGGCTATCTTTCCAGGATGATGAATAATAGGGAATTTCCAACTGAATTTAAACAGTTTGGCTCGATGATCAAATCTGATTTCTGTTAATACCCAGGTTTTGGGTTTTTTGAACATGTCTGAAGATCTCAAGAGGTGAAAACAGCTGATATAAAAATCCTCTGAAAAAGAGGCAAAGCCCCAATGCGCCATTTCAAAACAAACCTGCAATAGAATAGCAGTATTGGAACTACAATAGAAGTTTGCATACTCCTTTTATTTTAGTATGTTGTGACTCACTCGTGGCTTGGGGTGGTTATATTTCCTTTTTGCTGTAAAATACACTTAAAGATAATTACAGAAGGGGAGTTAAACTGGGTATCTCTAAATCAGAATGAGTATACTGGATATTTCATTTGAGTGACCACAGATGTGGTCATCTGAACTTCAAACTTTTGATTTTTAGGTAAGTTCCAATTGGGCTTAAGTTCAGAAGAGTGGTCCTAGCTCTGTTAATCCCTGTCTCTTGGTGTGGCTTTCATGTTACAAAACATGTCCTCTGTCTATCTGGCGGACAGGAAGTGTTTGCCACCAGTAGGTGGATGATGCGGCTCTAAGAATATACTTTCAGTTGATATTGCTGTGGTTTTAACAGAAAATCAACAAGATGACTATTCCATGAACTATTGCCTCTCGAGCAATAAAGCATTTTAGTGAATTTATTTTCTAATCAGCCAGTCACGGTGGGTTCTCCTCCATCATAGCTGTAGGTTTTGTTCTCAGCTATTTGCTACTCTCGAGGTTTGCATAACTCTTAAAATCTCTCCCTGAGATATCTAAGTAGGGGAGCTTGCATTAGAAAACAGTCTGTTCTGAAGAAAATTTTGCTATTGCTGTATTTTACAGAGGAGCCTCAGTAATTGTGAGAACATAATTTTGGCACTCTTGGGAGCTAAATCCTACAGCATGGTGTAGAGAGGTTGCTCCAAATGTAATGCCTTCTGTTTATTTCCTTGGAAACTGTAACAGATACACGAAGCAGAATACAGCACTATTTGATAGAGCAAATTCTCAGCTACAGAAAGAGCACTGTTTTTAAACATAGTCATCACCATTAGCTATGCATTTTCACCAGTGGTGAATGAAAGCCTGTGTGCTGAGTTTGTAAAAATCTGCACTAGCAGAGATGACCAGCTGTCACCACTGTTGAAACACATCACCCACCGCCTCACTGTACTCACATCCCCTGGTTGGTCTCCATGAACATTCAGCGTTGATGAATGTTGATGAGTGTGTTTTTTCCATATGGAGGGATTCGATTCCACATTTCTGCTTCATATGCTCTTCCATATCAGGTGCCATTTTGTCAGACTACCCCTCTGTTGCTGTCTGTCACACAGCAACAACATGATGAAATATTGGTGGGAAGGTTTAACCTCTACTGCCATACTACCAACACCCACCTCTGATGTTGTGGGCCATTGTAATAAAACAGGAGGCATTACTTTTGGAGCAGCACTTGTGGTAGTGCTATAGCTGAGAGTTAATGTTTGACAGCTGAATCTCAAATGACACTGTTAGCTATTGTGAGTACTAAATAAAATGTCACACACTTACAATGAGCAGGTCTGCTCTGGTGAGCTTTAGAACATCTTCTGCAGGTATTAATAATATGTACCCATATGTAACACCAGAATTTTCTCAAGGTTTCCTTGATTTTAAAGCAAGAATGGAAATAAAGCTTCAGATACAATTGATTCTGTGACTTATGGTGTGATCAGGTTGGTTTTGAGTGAAATGAACAATGAATATCAGAAGCATCTGATACGGATAATTTAATCATAAATATGGCTGTCTATACCCTATTTTTTTGAGGACAGTGTGCGTAGGATTGGAGAATTCCTGCATCATTGGCTGTTAAATAGAAAGCATGTCAGAAATATTTACAGGATTTACTTCTGTTTTGGGGGGCTAAAAACGTAGCTACATGGACATTTACTTCTAGTTTCTAGCATGTTGACTGGCATACACTGAAGGGCCAGAGTATTTTCTTAGGGTTGTTTATTTTGTTCGGTTGATAGCAGTATCATTTATGATTTAATATGAGTCTTGCAGTAGTGAAGAAAATGCACTTCAATAAGAAACAGCAAAAAATTCCACACGTTGCGCGTGTTTAGATATGAGTGCTAAAGTGGTTTGATTTTAGAGCTTTGAAACGCAAACATTTCTTATTTACTCTTGGAGCATTGGAACATCCTCCTTTCTTGGTATGGTACTAACACAATACAATTAAATTCATTAAGAAACCTGCAGAAATTTTGAGCTGCTAAACAACATTGGTTAACTGTTGTTTGTCACGTCCTTCAGTGTAATAGATCTTATTGCAAAAGGTTAAACAAAATTAAGTTTTGGCAGCTAAGAAGTTTTCCTCATTTCTAAAACGTGAATGAGTGTTTCAGCAAGTGAAATGATTACAGTGACTAACTGCAAGATGAGAGTAAGAGAAGAACTATTGACGTTTGCGTGTTCTTATGCTGCTCAATGATATCAGGTGATTGTCAGTTGATTTATATTTTTTAGGTAACTTTTAGGCATGATTCTTCAACAGTGGAAGTACAGGATGACCACATAAAGGGACCTTTAAAGGTAAGAAACTTATTTTATATCTTGCAGGCTCCTTGAAAAGCATTCTTCAGTATTTGAAATAAACTTGTATATGCACTATGAGGTGGAAGTGGAAGGCTTATTTTATTACATAGACTAGATAAAACTGTGAAACATAGAAGGTAATGCTGCAGTGCTAAAGTTCTTCCTTTTCATGTTAAGCCTCCCTCTGTAGTTAAGGGGATGCAGCATACTGGCTGATGCAACCCTCTTTGTTCTTCTTGGACTTAAATCTAAGAAGTTTGGCTGACCCTGATTTCTAGCTACCGTTGCTTTGGAAAACACAGCTAGAGCAAAAACTGGGCAAAAGCTCTTATACAAGAGAATGACATCACTGAGACTGGTTCTTGTTCCCCACCTGCTGGCAGGAAATAATCAGCTCAGTTAAGTTGGCTTATTTTAGGAGGAGTGAAAGAGAAGTTTTAAGGAGTTCCAACAGATTCAAATGAAGCTGCAGAAGTGTAGTATCTTTAACTGTGTCTATATTAATTAACTTTGTTGGCTGAATTCAAAAGTGTTAACTTCATTGTCTGTTTTAGAAGCGTTCCAATGCTAAGTATTTTGTATACTTTCGTATTTTAGGTAGGAACTGTTGTGGAAGTGAAGAATCCAGATGGAACTTACCAGGAAGCAGTTATCAACAAATTAACAGATGCAAGTTGGTACACTGTAGGTAAGATAAATAGTGAACTATTCGAAGAAAACTGGTGACTTAAGTAAGTGCTTGCCTATATTTTTCTTGGGCATGTCTTAAGCATGGTGAGAGAAATTTTTTGGAGATGGAGATGTAATTTAGAAACAGAAAGCCAAAAACTCCACACAAAATATCAAAATTTATTTTTGTGTTTTTATTGGAAGCATCACTCATCATAGTGTGAAATTGACATGTGAAGCAAGGACTAAATGAGCTGCTCTGTGATTGGGCACTTCATAGTGTATGTAATAACAGTATATGTTATTAAATATTCCAAAGCTTAACAATTTTTTTTAAAGCAGAGATTGCAATACTTGTTTTTTTTTTCCCCACTTTTATACTTGGCCCTGATATCAACTGCTATACAATCAAAGTCATAGCTTTTTTCTCATTTTTTTTTTTTTAAGGTCCTCCTGTTCATTTTCCCTATTCTAGTATATGACATTTCAGACTTCACATGATGTATCCACAGAGCCACAAGCAAGCCTTGATTATTATTGTAATTTTACATAGGCTATAGAATCATGAGTTTTAGCCTTTGATGCTGTGTGCCATCAGATCAGTCTATCCTGTGGAGAGCAGGTCAGTGGTAGAGTGATAACATACTTCCCATCTGTGCACTGATACTGTTAAAGCTATAATAGGAACTTCTTGACAAGTTGTGTATTTGTCTCCTTGATTGACACTCCACGTATAGGAGGATGGAGGATCAGATCTTGAAAGAACCTTATCAAGAATTACTTGTATTGACATACTAAGAGTTGTTGCTGCTTAAAGCACTGTTGAACACTTAGGGAGAGTTTCCCCAGCCTTAGACTTTTAGAAAGTGTCACGGAGTTAACTAGATCAATCTATGCCCATGACAGGGGAACAGTAGGCCCCTGGGCCTCCCCTCGCTCCACAGAATGGGAAGGGAAAGGGAAAAAGGATAGGGAGATGGGAGCTGGGCACAAGGAAGGAAAAAAAACAGCGGCAATGATCTGTGGAGGAAAACTTATTTTACTAAGTGTGATATCAGAATGCAAGGTAACACAATATAATACAGTCTAATTGAAATTGAGACTAGTAAATTAAATAAAATAGGAGAGAGAGTTCCTGAGACCAAGTCAAACCTGAAAAGCTTGGAAGGGCTAGGAAAGCACACTCCAGCACCCGCTTCAAGGCAGTAAGAGACCACTCCACCCAGAAGGGCCAGATCCCATGACTTCCATAATGTACAGGGATAGGTAACTGGAAACAGAGCATTAACACTTTAACTCCCAGTGCACTACATGATGTTATGATGTGGATTACTGAAAACCAAAAATCACAAAACCGTGACAGAAGGGAATAGAGGTGTGGGTTTACATTTGATCTTCTAGATAATCGTTGTAGAAAATATTTCAGTTTTCCTATGAAGTACAGTGTATGAGTGAAGGAGAAACAAGGCCAGCATACATGCAGTATAAAGTCATTAATTAATATTATAGATACCTGGTAATTAGTAGAGATAGATCAGATGTGAGAGCTTCTAAAAACAGAGTGGTATAGCTGGTATTAGAATGGTGTGTGCACGTACTTAAGTTTCTGAGAAAGAGTGCATTTAACACTTCAGCAATAAGAATAAGATAGGAGCCAGCATAGATTAAATTCTGAAATAGGTGTCGTGGGACTGGTTTGTAAATTGAAGTAGATATCTGTCAAAAATACTGCACTTGAGAAAGAGGAAGAAGAGAGATGTGAGAGTTAGTAGATAAAAGCAGACAAAAGCTTGTTGACCTTGCAGAATCAGTAAAAGCATCACAGCTGGTGACTGTAATGCATTTGAGAGAGAACTGACTCTTGCAGTAGATGGTTTGAATAATCTTTTTGTCAGGACAGTGAGTTGAATGGGTCTGAATTCACCTTATAGCAGTGATGACTTTGCAGATGTGAGTGAAAGTCCAGCTTCAAGGAACGGTCAAACTTTACCAAATTTTAGAAGTAGTGCAATTCTTAACCAGCAGGGTTATCTAATGTCATCATTTGTTGAGAAGTACTTACATTGTTACTTATTTCAGGAGAAAAATTACTTAAATTTGGAAATTAAGACTTTAAGAAGAACAGACCTGAAGTAGTAGCATTCCAGAAATTGTTAATATGTTACCGTTTGTACCACTGCAGCAGGGGTGTGTAGAAATAGCAGTAACAGTTGTTCATGTGTTGAAGTAGTCTGACCTCTTTCTGCAGTTTTTTGAGTTTTTTTTTTTCATCATTACGCTGCTGCTTTTTGCTTTTTTCCTTTCTTGCAGTTTCAGGTTAAGTGTTTTAAAATGTAGTATACGTTTTTATGTCTGCTTAGTAGTTAGTTTTGAAGATGTCCCATTAGGTTTGAATTTCATGCGCATTAAAGCCTTACGTGCTATAGAGGCCAAACAGTCTTCAAGACTGATGATGCTTTTCCATTCAGTGTGTTAGTGTTAGGGAACAAGGTGAAGGATCCATCTGACAGGGAAACAAGCAGATTACCACATAGGATACATAACCTGCCTGCCTACCTAGCTCTGAATAGGTTTACCCTTGTTGTAGTCAGCTTATCCCTTGAAGAGAATAGGCTTTTTTCATAATCTCTCATTATATAAGGGCACTCAGTTATGTTAATTAACACTAACTGAATTAGGTACCTGTTGCCTTCTACTTCACTTAAGGACAAGAGGTCTTAATTGTATGTTGACCATTTGAAATGTACCTCAGAAGTTGGTGTATTCTCTTGTGCAGCCCTTGATACTTTTTTCAACAAATTTTTAAGTGTCAAGTGTGTTTTTCACTAAGCTGTACTCAATAATTATTGTAATGTAAAACACAAAATGGTAATCTCAAGGGGTAAGGTTTTTCTTGTTCTTTAATAGTAGCGGATTATAGGGATGAAAAAAGGAATCTCAGAACTAGGTACTAGTTACTTCTATATTAAATAAATACTAGTCTGGGGTTTTGATGTACCTTGGTTGCTTTGTGTATTTTAATTAGTAGATGTTGAAACTAGAGTGCTGCACCTGCTATTTGATGACATGGCTGAAAACTAAGCTCTAATCTTGCCAGGCATCTTCTGCTGGTTGACAGCCATTCTCTGAACACTGTTATTTTGTCTCTTGTTTGTAAAAGTGCTTATGTATTTTTCCTTTTCTACCACATGATTGAATTTTAATGAGTCAAACTGTTGACTGACAGAAGAGAGCTTAAATGAGAGTGAAAGAGACATGTTGAGAACTTGCTGAAACTTTAACTTTTAATCTAATCCTGTGGTTGTTCCCTGCCCCCCAAAAGTCTTCAAGGTCACTGCGGTTGGGGACAGGAGTATAAGTGCCATGACAGTTGGGGACTGGAGAGAAGCTCAGTTCTTTGCTGACTGAACAGTGGAAGTATAACCTGAGATACCAAATTTTCATCAACTTGATAAAAGTCTGCTTTTGTATATGACCGGTTTATCAGCCTCTCAAGATGAACATATACAATGTACTCCTGGATTTAAGTGGATTAGTTGTGAAGCTAAAGCCAACTGTTTTACAAACTTGTTTCCAGCTGACCTCATTCTGTTGCTTGAAATAATGGAGCCTAGGGATTGCATGAGAAGCAGAGAATTGAGAAGGCAGGAGCTCCACAATTCTCTCACTACAACTGGTTTTACCGATTGTGCTTTGACTGTTACTTGGTGTCATCCTACTTAAGCTTTGTATCACTGCCATTCTGTAGATCAGTTGGATGAAAACAGCAGAGATAAAAGTTGAACTTTCAAGTAACAGTGAACAGTAACTTTTTTTCTCCGGATGTTCATCTGTGTTTCTCCATAGTATGTGTGACTTCCAGTTGAAGATGATGGAGATTCTGATTTTATAATAATGGTCTGTAAAAACTGAAAATGCTGTAAGAATTGCTTTTCACTTCTAGCTTGCATTGGGGTGTGTGTATGTGTGTCCCCTGATCTGTGAATTCTGTGTGCTCAGCTACTGGTTAGTTATTCCATTTACCATGTGAAAGCACAGAGTAGCTATAATGAAACAGCAGCTTGTGTATTTGATCATTTTGCACTAAGATTCTAGTGGATATCTAGCACTATCTAGGCACAGCTTTGTTATAAGTATAGCTGCAGGAAGATGTTATTTTGTGTTATGACACCTAAAGTAATTGCTTACTGATACCTTCATTTTGAAAAAACAAATCTTTTTTTTCTCTTGTTCTCCTGCACTACGTATTACCTGGTGACAGTATTTGATGATGGTGATGAGAAGACTCTCAGACGCTCTTCGCTGTGTTTGAAAGGAGAGCGGCATTTTGCAGAAAGTGAGGTAACTGAGCAATTTTAATACAACTCTTTATTGAGAAAAAAGTCAAAATGCATCTTTTGTACTTCAGTCTTCAATATGTTGTGTCCATCCATGTGACTAAAAATAATGGTTGTGTAAAATATACCTTAAATGGTTTGGATTCTGTTTCTTAAAACCCGGGAATATAGCTGAATTTCAGTAAACTTTGTGTGTAAACTTTTGATGAATAAAATAAATGTTTCAATTTTTTCACTTTTGTATTACTAATGGTCCATGGATCGTGGCTGACACGGAGAGCAGCAATCACGTGACTTTGCTTTTTATGTTGGAAAAAATCTGTAAATATCCATTGCAAAACAATCATAATATGGCACATAATAAATATACATCTTCAGACATCATTACTGTTGGTTTTTAATAAGTGATGAAACTATTTTGTGATAGCCAATAAACTTGACAGATCAGTACAAACAACTCACAGGCACGGTTCAGAGGAATATGTTTACTTTGGGAGATGTTATGCCTTTCAAAGGAAGAAAAAAGATGTGTCTAAAACAAAAACAATGCACACATACCAGCAGCTTTCAAATTTGGAACGATTCTTTTAAATTGAAATTACCTTTTAAATAGGTAAGCAGCCTTGAAGACACTGGAGGTCCTTGAGGTGCTTGCGTTGATGATGTTGTAGTCTTGCTGATTGATGGCAGTTTTCTTTCTCTCCGTCTTGTTTTATTGCTAATACTCAGCATTGGACCAACTTTAAATTTGTTTTGGAATGTGTCCCATATCAACTACACATCTTTTGTTAGTAAATTGGTTTGTTTACTGCAACTGGCTTATCTCCCTGTTTCATTTTATAGGGGAACCTTTGTTCATTTCTAAATAGATGATTTGATATTTAGTTTGGTGATAGGATAGAGACAAAAACTCATCTTCTAGAGATGAGGTATCCCAAGTTGGCAGAATACCTGATACTCCATTCTCTGACTTTGAATGGTCCAAAGTCCGGACTTTGGTAAAATACTTGTGTGTGTGTGTTGGATGAAAATTAGTTTTGTTTCGGTATAAGGGAAAAGGAATGCTTTAAAAGAAACAAACACAGCAAATGCAGACACAAAAACCCCACAATGCACACAACTGTTTCTTTTAAACCTTAAAGCAGTGACATCTATTCTAGCTCTTTACTTTGGTAATGAGACAGTCTGTATTGACAAAAAGTGTTTTAACTGGGCAATAGGAATTACATTTTGGAGAATTACTTACATGGTTCTTGTATATGTATATACCTGTTTCGTTTTGTTTTTTATTTCAACAGACTTTGGATCAGCTTCCACTCACAAATCCTGAACACTTTGGGACTCCTGTTATAGGAAAGAAAACAAACAGGGGACGGAGATCCAATCATATGTAAGTTTAATGGCTTTATATCTGTGTTTTTATTAACTTGTGAAGCTCTCAGTATGGTTTTTATTAGTTTGTTGTGTGTTCAGACTAAAAACAAACATAAAAAAACAACAAAAAAAACCCTACCCAGCAAGCTGTGTGAAAAGTATTCTTCAGTGCTGAGATTGAAAGTCAGTTTTTCCTGTGTTGCTGCATGAAAGAATTACATCATCTTCATGCTATCAATATTTAAAATGATGGTAGGTATTGACAAGTGGGCTTTACAATCTACTGAACTTGAGCTAAAACCATTATAATAGTCTTTGTTTAGCTGACCTGAAGCGTTGGTAGAAGGCACCAGAAACCTCGTGTAGTCTTTTGGTTTCCTATTATGGGGTTTCTGAAGAGCTTTTAGAAATAGAACAGAATTATGATTTGCAGCAAAGCTTACTGATAGAAAAATAAAGGCTAAGAGTAGTGACTTGATTTCCTGGGTGCTAGAATTTGTAGTAGTTGGGAACTTGAAACAACATTATGAAATACTTTTTTTTTTTTTTTTTTTTTTTTTCTTTTAAGTTTTGAGGTAGTAGTTAAGTTTTGAGGAAGAAGCTAAAATGCTTGAATTGTCCCTTCATGCTTTGGCTTCTTCGTAATAACTGATTCTAAACGTTGCCCTATCTTTGTTCACGTAGTTTGGTTTTGTGTTGTTTTGTTTTTTTTGTTCGTTTTGTTTTTTTTACTATTGTAATGTAGTGAAGGAAAAGGACAAGCTGGCACGTACTACAGCAAACGTGACTGCAACCTCCTTGATGTCTGAGTTGTTTTCTCATCTATTTCCCTAACTGTACAGGATGTTGTTATGGCAGAGAGAGCGCACTTATTTTTATCTTTGGTTCGTACTGACTGAACTAGGTAAAAAGACAAATTGTACAGATGATGGTAAGCTCAGCTGGATTGTGATCTCTCCAAGATAGCCCTGGCCTTCTCTTGTCCTTGACTTTATTCTCTTCCCACAAGAATTTCTCAAACCCCAGGAAGCATTCTGAAAGAATTCCATACTGTGTTTTAAAAGAAATCATTAATTAAAAAAAAAAAAAATTGTTGGGGGGAGAAATAATGCTTTTATCAATGCTGCAACTAATGTAAAATGAAGTAGAGACAACAAAACATGGTAATTAAACTTAGAGTATAAAAAAAGCAAATGCTAACTAAAAATGAGTCTTTTATTAACACTGAGCTTTGTGCACAGAAATAGTTATGGGAAAAATGGAAGATAGCTTTTAAATTCTGCATTAAATGCTTATTGAACATGCTTGTATTTTTCAAGTTAACTTTCAAAGTGAGTAGTCAAAAAATGTAGTATTGAATAATAGAAAAAAATAATGTGTGTGTATATAGCTACTAATGCTGAATATATGTATCTTCATATATATATATATATATATATATATATATATATATATGTATATCTGTATAGATAGATAGATAGATTTATTGTTTTTTTAACTGGTTTCACTTAATTTTAGTTGAAGTCATTTCTTACATTTCAAGTCTCCATAAGGTTAAAATGAGCTATAACTACATCCTGGAACAGCCAAAGCAATGGCCTGAAACCCTTTTATAATCAAAATACATTTGCACCTTTGCTCTTCTACTTATGTTCCTGCACCTTGTTCTGTATGAAATTGAAACAGTTATTGAAATGTACCAGTGCAGATTATTTAAAGAGCTATTTTGGGATAAAGAGATTATTTTTTTTTTCTCTTTGCTGTTTATCTTTGTAGCTGATGTTTCTTCAGAGATTTGGAGATTTGTTCTCTTAAAATAGCTTTCTGTTCTGTATGGAAGACGACAGCAGGCTTGTAGACTATGGCTGTTGAAGTAAAACCATGGAGAGATTAATCAGTTTAATTTAAAGTTGGTTCAAAACAACAACTGCCACTGTATTTTTGGATATTGTTTCACTGGGGCAAAATTAAGATTTTTGAAAGTTCTGACCATGCATATCTATTCTTCCATGGGGATGTGTGTTGTTCTTACCATTCTTCTGTGTTGTTTTTTTTCCTGGCAGGTATTACTTGTACATATGCATTTCTCAGTTTGTAATGGTTTTGTAACTGTGTTTTTTTTTATTTATAAATATAATTATTTATGAGGACATAATAATAATGAATAACATTATTTTTTAAATTACTCAACTTCAGTTTAAGTCACTATTATTTATACTACTTTTGACAATTAGCTTTGTATCACTTGTAATTATAGTAGGCAAGAGATTTGAGTGGTTGAGTTTTAAGTCTTTTTCTATTGTTCAGTCCTGAAGAAGAATCTTCATCCTCTTCCAGCGATGAAGATGAAGATGATAGGAAACAGAGTGATGAGTTACTAGGAAAAGTTGTGTGTGTTGATTGCTTCAGCGTGGATAAAAAGAAAACTCTGTGGTTTCCAGCCTTGGTAAGAATTTTATCTTTAATTTTTTAAAGTTCCATGTGTTGCTAGGCAACAAAGAGGTGGTTTTTGTTTTGTTTCCTTTTCAGTAGATCTACACTGTTAGTAGAACTTCATACGTTTCTTAAAATTTGAATGCTATAATATTAGTATTATATACTAAATATTTTCATTTACACAAACTCATTGCTAACACAGCTTTAGTTTTTCCAAACTAGCTTGGCAGTGGTTAGTATTACTACCAAACTAATTCTGGAAGGCTTTCAACCTGTGCTGTTGTATACCATTTTTCTGAAGTTGCAATATCAGGGGAGAAATTGTTAGCAGTGTGAAGAGAAAGCTTAGTAATTAAGTAGGCATGTGTTTTCTAGTTCCAGTATAAAGGCATTTGATAATAAAAGCAAATACTTTTAATTTCTAGCCTGTGGTAGAGAATTGTCAATAAATTTCTTTTAAAATAATACTGTAGTTTTTTACTAATCTAATTAATCTTCCTTTATTTTGGTTTAAAGACAAATAAACTTCTAACAAAATATATCACTGTTAGCCTAGGGATTGTATGTGGATGGACTTAAATGTTTGGAAAACTTTCAAATTTGTACTTCATTAATTTGAGATGCTTGAATCGTTTCTCCTTGGCTTTGCTGACAGTGATTTTACTGAATTTCAAGAAGACTTCCTCAGCCTTTGAAACAATGCTTCTTTGACGTTATACTCCTGGTAGTGTATAGTGCAGTATCTCTCAGTTGCAACTTTCTAGTCATCACCTCCTGTCTTGTAACGCAGTCCAGAGGCTTCCCAGAAGGATTTGTTTTGAAAGAGTTGGTGGGAGAGGATGAGTCATTGCAGTCTCTTCTACAGCAACGGGGAGGGCAGTACATGCGGCAAGGAGATAACCCTGCTGATGGAAGATAGCTTTAAGAGAATTTTTCAGTAGCAGGCAAGAAAACTGAGCTGTTTCTTTATTGAAAGCTGTCATCAAATTTGATACTGCCTACCTTCTGTTGATAACTGTGCTGTGAACGGGTCGGTTTGCTGGCCTGCTTTTTCTCATGCTGTTGTTAGGCCTTGTGATGATCCACATAATTGACAACAGTTTCCAGTGTAGACTCTGGTAGCTATTTTGCTTGCATGGGGTGGAATGGATAATTAGGATAGCTGTGGGTTTGATCTTAAGAATTAATGAAGCTCTGTTGCTCGTTATTCCAAGGTATATCAAAAATCCGTGCTCTTATTTCTTGAGCTTTCATTTGGGGGTTGGCATAGCTTGTTCTATGTGGAAAATGAGTAAATGAGAAGCAACAGAGGGATGAAGTTGGAGAGTGGAGCTTGTTAACTCTGAAGTAGTTTATCCTAGATTAACTGTTACTTCAGTAATCAGGTTTACAGTTCTGCAAATGAATATGGTATTGTATTTAAACTTAAAGGTGATATCAAATAATAGATTTATTGCCCAAATAGCTTCTTCCCCTTCCTATAGATGTGATGTTCTGTTCTTTTATCTTTTAAGGGTTTACTTATACTTTATCAATAAAGTAATTTTATTTTGTTTCTGAGCAGTTTTGCTTAAACTGCATAGCGTGGCTGACTGTAATTATGTGAAAATGCAGCCTCGGATGCTGAGGAATATGCATGTCCAAAATGCTTCACTTTATTATTAATGATGCTGTATTCAGATACAGTTTCTGTTTGAACAAATGGAGGACATTGAGCAAGTTGATTATGAGAGAAGGTCAGAGATCAGTCTAAACCTTAACAGCAAAGAACAGTTGAGATTAGTAATGGGATTGCTTTGACTACAGCCGGGTAGGTTGTAATTGATAAAGGTCTGAACTGTAGAGGTCTATGTTTTTGGTTTTGTTTGTTTGTTTTAAATAGTTTTAAGGAGTCAGTGGCTGACTGCATTGGCTTAATCCTGCCTGCATTTTTTTTTTGTGTGGTTGGTGTGGTTTTTTTTTTTGAGAGCAGTGGCTAATTGCATTTAAAATAAACAAAAATGTCTGGCAGTTGTTCTTCCTGTTAGGTAGTGTGCTTGGTAAGCTTTATAGTATTACTTGGTTAGAATGTGTGCTTAAAGGCTTTTGGAAGTTACAGTTAGGAAGTCTTTTCACAGCATTTTCAGAAAACTGAGCTTACATAGGATCATCTCCCTCATCCTTCTATAAATACAATGGAGTTTGTTTTGCAAGGAAATCAAGAAGGCTTGATTCAGGGAAAATTGAGATGATGCCATTGTGTGTAAGGCACTAGATGAGATTGTGGTAAGCTGTTCTCTAAACTGTGAATGGATTTCTGACTGCTACAATCTTGAGGCTGCTAGAAATCAGTAGCTGAAGTCAGGCCAGCTTTTCAATCTTTAAAGAGCTTGGAGATTGTCTGTTTTAAATGGGGATGATTATTGGTTTATTTTCTAGATACTGATGCGGTTCCTACAGACTGTATCTCAGACTGTATTTTAAGTAGGAAGTTTCAGTTTTTGTATAGTACTTTCTTTGGAGATTGTGAAACACATTGAATTTGGAGGCTTGCACTGCCTAGTTTTATTTCTCTTGAGAAGCCTGTTTAACCTGTGCTGTATGATAAACAACGCAATTGGAGCTTTTCACTTCAACTTCTAGAACACTGCATAGCTGACAGCCTACATAATGAGGGAGACAACCGTATGTTGTACAGCATCTTCTTCTATCCAACACAAAGTAGGACTGCAAGCAACTGCTCCGAGAGGAGAGGAGTTTACCAGGACTAAATTAGAGTTGCTGCTCCTTGGGGCTTCATATCAGCCAGAGTTTTCTTAACTTTCTGGGAGCAATTCAAGTTTTGAGGGGAAAAATGATGGAAAGTGCTGCTTTCCAGTTCCATAAGTCTGGAATGTCAATGAATAATGTATGTGTTATCAAATTCCCCAACTTTGTAAATTAACGACTTTTATACTAACTTATAAGATTCAGATAGCTTTTAAAATTGCAATTTATTTATTGCAATAAGCTGAAGGTGGTATCTCAGTGCTAGGCTAGACTTAAATTTATTTCTTGAATTAAAGAGTCTATCATAACACTTGTACATCAGACATTTTTATCTCCTAGTAGGTAGCTTATGAGACATTTAAGATCAGACTGCATGGGGCCCTGAGCAACCTGACCTAGCTGTAGGTTGGTTCATTTCATAGCAGGGCAGTTGGCCCATATGGCTTTTAAAGATCCCTTACAACTCAACTGATTCTATGATTCTTCATAAAATTGTGTGAGGAGGGATTGTTTGGTTGTTTCTTTTTCTTCTCTGAGACTGAGTTATGACGTCTTCGCAATTTCTGGACGTGTTCAGAAGAGATCCCTGATGGCAGTGTTTGTTGAGAGAAGCCTTTTTAGGATGAGGAGTAAAATCTGCTGTAGTGACGTGACAGGTACTTAGTGTTTGTCAGGAGGTTGTTTTTAATCTTTCTCTGGTGGCAGCAGCTAGTTCCCTCCAGGCAGCAAGCATGGACCTCTATATGCAGTAATTCCAGGCGAGCATTGCTCCTGTGTTTTGAGAGATCTTGCTCTTGTGTTCTGAGGGATCTCAGTTCCTTTCATTGCACTGTTGCTGGAGAGAAATGAACCCGAAAACTTTTTGAGAACCATTGGTAAATACTATTACTATCTTGTTACTCTTTTTTTCTCTAAATTTTGCATTTGTAATATCTTTGCAGGTGGTCTGTCCAGACTGCAGTGACGATATTGCAGTGAAAAAAGACAACATTCTCGTTCGTTCTTTTAAGGATGGCAAATTGTAAGTAGGAATGTAGAGACTGATAATGAATAACGTGTGTACCAGTCAAGCGAATCATAGTGTGAGATACAGTGAATACAGTACTAATAACAGTTCTGAAAGTTTCTGCAAAGATTTTTCTTGTGTTTAGAAAACTGTAAATGGCCTACACAGTGATAAAATTAGCCTTCAACTGTGTTAATAATTGTTACAACTGTGGCAAGCAAAGCGTTTCTTTTTTCTTGCTCTGATTGGAGCTGGGCACTGCTTTTCAGGGTCATGGCCATGTGCTTACCCAGTCATTAGAAGATGTGTGTGTTTGTGGAATATAAATATGCACACAGCATTTTTTTTTCATGAGGTAAAAGGTGTATGTTTGTCTGAGAATAGACTACAGAGCTGCATGTTAGCGTTCTCCAAAAAGAGCTGTGATGCTATTCAAGGGAGGAAGGAAAATAGTGAAACCTAGAGAACCAGTTTGTAGGGGGTTCACATAGAACAGAGAACTTTGTGTTCAGCTCATGACACTCAGGAAGGAAGTTCAATGTATGTTAATAGTATTCTCTTTTCTTGGTTTTAGTTCTAGTTTTAAAAGCTCCAGCTATTTATTTTGCTTAGCTTGTTTTAAGAGAATGCTTGTGCAGAAAAGACAATGACATATTTAATGATTTAACTGTAGTTTAGTTACTTAGTAAGTCTAGGCTATTGCTTTCTGGTGCCATTTGCAGTTATTCATGCGTTCAGTGCACATCACTGGAGAAACACGTGTGTGTGCAGGCAAGTGTGTGTATACATGCTTCACCTTCTCCCTCTCCACAGTCCAAGCTGCTGTTCACATCAGCTTCTTTGAATCTAGCCGCAGCAGAAATTAAAAAGTGCTTTGTTTTTTAATTTGAAGTATTTTGTATGTTAATACTCATTTAGGTTTCATGTGGGGGAGGTGTTTGTGAGTGAGTAGCTACTTGCTAAGCTAATGTGAGCTTTTTCTCTAAGGAAATATATACTAGGCAGATTTGAGAAAATGTATGTTAGCAGAAAGTTTTCTTCAATACGTAGTGAATAGATTATGTGCTGTAACTACATTTATGTAGAAGTTTTTATTTTAGTCCACTAATGGGTTAATACCATACCAGACTGTTATACAGTGGAATTGTTCAGGTATCCTTCATATTCCTCTTCTGTATTGTTAGTAATTGTTATGATCTTGGTGATCAGCTCTGTATTATAGTGTTAATTTAGCTTTGAAATCCTTAAAATATATATTTTTAATAATATTTCTTGGATGCTTCTTAAATTATCTAGTGTTTCTGTGCCAAGAAAAGATGTTCGGGAAATTAGTGAAACTTCACCAAAGCCTGATGCTCTCCTAAAACAAGGTAAAAATAGTTTTTAATGAGAAAACATGTGCCAGTTGTACCAACTTTGTGATGGATTGATTCATGTCTTAAAAATGCTAAAATTGTTAAGAGGAAAAGATCCTATATACCTTGAGGCCAAACATTGCTGAAAACCTGTAGGAATGGTTTTCTTCAAACAACAAAAAGCATCCTGTCTTAAATGTCGATGTGTCAAACAAAGGATGTAATTGTACAGTGCTTGTTAGTTTTGTAGGTTATTTACTATTTGGCCTTTGTGTTCAACCTTAATAGAGTTATTTTTTATCACAGCACTCCTGGTAGGTCTGAGGGAGCACTGCTATACACTCAAGAACCTGGAACTGTGAATTTGTTTGAAAGCTGAAATTTGTGTGATTTAACTTCTAAAATGGGATTGTAAATATTTCCTCCTCCTTTTCCTCTTTGTTTAACATGATAAATCGCAGTGAAAACTTATTAGTGGAGGAATTCTCTCAATTAAATATATTCACCATCCTAATAATAGCTCTGAATAGTTTGAGATATGGAGAAGATGGGGCTAGTTTGGCTGGGTAAGGTGAGTAAAGATGGACAACACAGGGATTTAGTTGAGATTCTTTGAAGTTGGGGTGGAATAGTTAATTAGCAGTCTTTGAGTCAGCTACTTTATTTGATTAAAACATTTGGTGAAATTGATCCTTCCTTCACTGCTAACAAATTCTGGTCCTCTTACAGCTTTTGACCAAGCTCTTGAATTCCGTAAAAATAAAACTGTTCCTAGTAACTGGAAAACAGAATTGAAAGAAGACAGCTCCAGCAGTGAAGCTGAAGAGGAGGAGGAAGATGAAAAAGAAAAAGAGGACAACAGCAGTGAGGAAGAGGCAAGTGAAGTTACTATGCAAGTAGCTTAGATACACAACTGATGTTATCAAGACTAATATTTAGTTAGGAATTACTACTATTTGACAGCATATAACATCTTAACGCAGGCAATAGTTTGGCTTCTCAGCTTTTAAAATCTCTGTTTAACAAAGATTAAAGTGAAAATAACAACTTGGAAGTCTAACAATTATCTTCGAATCGCTAGGCAAAGAAAGTGCAGTCAGTGGCCTGTGTCAGTGAAACTTTAATAAAAAAAATAAAATAAAATAAAAAAGAAGAAGGGGAAGGTAAAACTCAGATCCTGTTTTAGAATCTTTCCCATGCTGATCTTAATGCAACCACAGAAGGGTTACAGTACCTTGTGAGACACTGATCAGAGTGAGGAAGGGTAGATACTGGTGTGTGCTCTCATGCATATTGCTTTCACTAAAAGAGAGAAAGGTTGCCCTTACTTATGCATATTTCTAAATGGATCTTGCCCACTACCTATCAAAGGTTAAACCGTCTTCCATCTGGAAAGGTACATGTTTTAAAACAGCTAAATGCACATCCCAGTGAAGGATATGCAGTGTATTTTTATTACTTTAAAACAAACCTTCAAAATGCACATATCATCTGCTCAAGTGCTGGGTTTAATTTCAGAGTTCAGTGCTAACATTTATTTCTTATTTCATACTTATTTATTTCATTTCTTTTCATCTATCTCCTACCTGACAGTCATTCTCAGCAAAAGTGTAAAGCATTTCTCTGCAGGCATATGCCTTTTCCTGGAACTTCTTCTAGGCTCCCTTGGAGAAAGCAATTGGTTGATTCAAAGGATGCATGAATGATGTATCAGTTTAAAATCTTTCTGGAGGGTTTTAAACCCTCTTTCTCTCCATTTGAATAGGAAACATGCATGCACTGTAAATATCACTGTCTGAAGTTATCCTCAGAAATTTCTGAGGTGTCAAAACCCTTGTTCAACTTTATGAGCATCCTATTCTTTGATAAAACTGTTGCTTTTGAGTATGTGAAATCATTAATGTTAATAAAAGCGTATCTTGGTGTTCTGCCAAGACTTTGCATGTGTAGAAGATATATTCTTAGTATCTTAGTGGCTGACAACACTGCGTGTGGCAGAAGGGTTGCAGCTAGGTGATCTTTGAAGTCCCTTCCAAACCAAGACGTTCTGTGTTTCTATGAACTTTCTCTTTGCTTTGAACACCCATTTTCTTTGCACAATTCTGTTGCAGTATTGAAAGGCAAAGGAGTTCTTTTTCACCAGTGCAGATCATCACATTTCTTAGAGCAAATGTCAGTCATGGCCCAGTTGGGTTTCCACTTCTTTGATCACTCTCCTTCCAAATAATGCATTGTCTTTCTGTAGTGATGTTGCTGGTGAGTGTGTTGTGTTGTGCAGAAGGCCGTAGTTTTCCTTTATGGCAGTGTAGTAAGATCCATGTATGATTTTAGCATTGCTATAAATAACTGCACACACAAGTGATGATAAACCTTTCTACTGACTGTAGAACTACACCTCAGTAAATATGTCGCTCAACACGTGTTTCAAGGCCCAGTGGAACTTGTTACCTTTTATACAGCAGCCTCACCTAAGGCAGCTTCTCTGAGCTGTTGTTCCTGACCCGTGTTCTTGTCACTTTTGAAAAAAAAATAAGCCAAACTAGGCTTACATGGTTCTGTTTTGTGTCTTTCTCCCCTGTATGTTTGTCGCCCTGTCCTCCTCTCTGTTTCATGCTCTCAAATTACTGTCTGGCTCGTAACTGTAGATTCTTTTATGAAGCAGAAATTTCAAGTAGCTTCCACTGATCTTTCACTGCTCACTTTTAACTACAGAAAGCAGAATCTACTGGTTTTCTAGTAGTGAAAAGAAAAGAGATTTTGAGACTCTTGAATAACTACCAAGAAATGTGAGTTGTTGTACCTTTCTTTTATCCTGTTCTACTGAAGAATTGCTGTACTACAAAGCTATTTCTCTGGCTACCCTGATGTGAAGAAGCAGAAGAACTTTCAATCAAATCATGGAGTCTATGCACTTCTCTTTCACCTTTGTTCTTTCTTTTGTACTGGAAATATGGAGCCCTGCCTCATGCTTGGTTTTCTAATTCTGTTATTCCCTCCCAACTTTTGGTCCAGAAAAAAAAAAAAAAAAGATGAGGAAAGAAGAAAATTAGTGGAAAGAGCTTCATTTAGCTGGCTGTGAAGCTGGAAGAGAGGCTTTTTGAATCTTTCACTTGGTGTGTACTTTCAAGGTCTGTTTCTCTGATTTGTTATGCTGCTGACAGTAATGCAGTAAGCTGAGATTTCCATCCATAGTGGAAATTTAAAGAGCGTGATAGATAAATGGTTGTTATGGTCTTTTACTGACTACATAATCCTTCGCAATTGTAGCTCTGACATACTAAAAGATGAGGCTCGCTCTTTCTTTCTTTCATTTCTTTATTTTAGGGAGGATTCAAAAGTGAGAAAATCTTTGCTGCTTTTCCACAGGCAGCCGTGATCTAAGTTGTGTAGTCTGATATGGGCTCTGGTATGTTGAGAAACAAAGTGTATTTCCATGGACTCAGTACAGTTCTTGATTTTTTTTTTTTTTCCAGAGCAGGTTTGTGTCCAGCCATGGGCATGATGAGCAAGAAGATTCTTCCCTCTGCAGTGTAACATGCAGTCATTTTATAGCAGTCATTCCATTGCTACTTATTTTAGGTGGAAATATTTGCCATCTTTAGCTATGCTGTTTGTAAATATTTGACCTTGTAGCTTTTGTCTTTGGAGAGACTGTTTCTGTTGTCTCTCAATTATCAAGAAACATCTTTTCTTAAGCAGGACCTCTGAGCTTGTTCTTTACAGAGCACCACCTGCAGATAGTTCTAGCTCTTTCCAGGATGTGTTGTCTTCTTTTTCTGCTTTGTAAGTGGAAGAATGGAAAGTGCTTTCCTTTCCTCTTCTGAATCTGATGGTAGCTGAAAGGATTGACAAGGATTCTCTCTTTTCTTCTGGATTACAGTACTATGTGACTTTTATTTGCTGCTTTGAAGCATGTTGCTTTTTTCTAGATCTCGATATCAAACACATAAGCTAATTTCTTTTACCTTTTTGACATAGACAAATTAGAGGGTACAGAGCAACCTGTTTAGTGCTGTGGTTAACTAACTTGGAAATAAGCAGAGGTGACAGAATATGCTATGTCTGCCTTAATCCACAGTCTAGGAAACCCTGTTCTGTACTCAGTGATTATTTAAGAGATTCCATAAATGTTTTAGAGAGTATTAAGAGTTAACAGTATGTGTAGCATGTATTGATTTTTGTAAAGATTCTGAGAAAGAAGTCTTTTCAGAGGCACGCGAGGTCTTAACCTTCCCTCTTAACACACTTTCTTAGAAGGCTTTATTGGGAATATTAATGAGGAATATCCACTTGGCATTTTGACACCTCTTTGCATTGATACATTTGAGATATAAGTACTTTTCAAACATTACATCTTACAGGGAGGAAAGAGCAGCAGTGTTATGTTCAGCCTACTCATCACCTTTATTTTAGTTCCCCTGACAGACATTTTGCATCTTGAAAGTTTTGTTGGGTTAAAAGCTTTCTCCTTCCTCATCTTCCATCCCTTAAATAGTCTGTGAGACCACTTCCTTATGGCAAGTAGTCTCTTGTTGGTGAGGAATGGAGGAAAAAAAACACAAATAGGTGTCTTTGATCTCTTCACCATGTTCCAGTGCATACTGGTAAAAGTCCTATACTAGTACCTGTCGTGTGTGACATGACAAGAAGGAAAAGAAAGAAAAAATAAAAATAAAAAAAAATCCACATCTCTGCCTCAGTACTGTGTACCCCTTATACCAAAACCATAGAACAACAAATCTTAATACTTTCCAATCAGGACATTTGTGGTTATATTCAAGTTTGATGGTAGCAGGTTCCATCCTTGCTTACTAGCAGTGTGAACTTTCTTAACCAAGCATATATCTATATGTATGTGTCTGTACTACTGCAGGGCTGCAGCGTCGCTCCTCATACCAGTGGAGGATTACTATATACTCCTGACTCATTCTGGCCTTACCTTGTGAGGATGTAACCTGTCCTCCTTGCTCGTCAAAATAGCCTGCACTGAGTTTTGCTGGTGTACTAGGTAGTGGGTAGATGCTTATCCTCTCATGTCCCTCACGGAGGCTTACATCTTGTATTGCCTTTGCAGTGGCTCTGACTGGAGTACTTCATTTGTAGTACTTCATGAAGTACTTTTCATTCTACTTCTGTTATTAAATATGCTTAAATGTTAACAATTTCAGCACAGGGCAAATAGTTCTTAGTTATTATTATTATTATTTTTGCTGCTTTGCTTTAGTACGTTCTCCAAGTGCATTTAATGGAGAAAAGGAAGTATACAACAAAAAGACCCCACTACAGCCTTCCTTAACCTGATTTTCAGCCACAATTTTTGTTTCTTTTTCGTCATGTTTAACAATTGTATTCTGTTTCTACTGATTGCTGAGCTCCCTTGGTCTGACTTTAAATGCAGTGTGTTTTGTGAAGCTTTAACGTTTAGCAAAAGGAGGCTGTTGAAGGATGAAAAAATAAACATGGAATGGAGATGCGCACACACAAAAAGGTTTTAGAATTTATTAGTTAATTTTAGAAGCTTTCCAGGTAGTAGTGAAAAAGGAATGTAGAAAATGAACTTCTGTTCAGCATATTGTTTTGAAGTAGCTTTGTCATCCATTTCTAAGAATTCTGATTATAGGCTTAATATTTTATATTCAATATACCGGTTGTGGCAAGTGACATTTTCTAATGAAATTGAGCCCTAGTGCTTTAAGAAACCCTACTGTTTATTAATTTAGGTGAATCTAATACAAGGCTTTATTAGTGCAATGAACTGAATATCCAAAATATCCATTGTTATTTCAGTTCTGGGATTGATCCTGCTCACTACGCACGCATTCAGCTGGTACCTCATGGCAGTAGCATGCGGTGTCATTGGCTGTGGTTTGTCAGTGCTGTGGATTAGAACTTCTGAGAAAGTGCAAGCATGATTTTGTCTTCTACTTCATTCCTGAAAGTTGCACAGTGCATCCGAGCATTAAGAAATTGCTTAACTGCAGAGGAAATAGAGATCTGATATCCCTTGAGCATTAATACTGGTATCTACCAGACTTTGTGTAAAGGAACAAAATTAAGAATATATCTTGATGGTGTTTATGATATCTATGACAGTGATTCATCAAAAATCCAGTTTCAGATGTGTCATTACAGTTATTGTCTTATGTATGTTGATAAAGTGTGCTATGTAAAACTCCATGTGGCATAGCACTGAGGCCAGTGTTATTCTTTGTGTAGTTTCTTGTTCCTGACTGCAGTTAAAACAAACTTAAACTTTTGAACCTAAGTGATTTTCTTATTGATAGCCTGTAACTCACAAGTGTGAAATGTTTGTGGTTTTTTTTTTTTTTTTTTTTTTTTTTAACAGGAGGAAATAGAGCCTTTTCCTGAAGAAAGGGAGAACTTTCTTCAGCAATTATACAAATTCATGGAAGACAGAGGTACGCATTTCCGTGTTTGACTTGTTAGATTTAGAGGTATTGCTTAGCAATACTTCAAAGACCCGAGTCTGTGAACTAGTAATGCTGTACAGTTTATTTTTTGAAACAGTGAGACTGCATTCCTTGCTTCCCATCCTCTTAGAAGATGAGTCTGTCTGTTAACTCTGGCCCTCAGCAGGACTAGGCTGGTTCTTTTAGAGGCATCTTTTTCAGTGGGTGAAATAGAAGTGTATATATAAGAAGCAAGAGAAGTTGCATCATTTGTGCGTACTCAGTAATATATGGAATAGTGCAAATATCTGAATTTATTTATATTATTGAACTGTAGGCAGAATGGCTTATTAAAACTCGTGAGTTTTAGTTTTCACAAAAAATAAACAGTAGATAAACGAGATGGTCGGAAAATTTACCATACTATTTAATAGTGCAGTAGCATATGTGGAGTGGGTTTCATGTTGCTCTCAAAAAGATATTTCAAAACACTTTAACTGTCTATCTTTACAGGGACTCCTATTAACAAACGACCTGTACTAGGATATAGAAATTTGAATCTGTTCAAATTATTCAGACTTGTACATAAGCTTGGAGGATTTGATAATGTGAGTATTACAGATCTATAAAATCTGGGGATGGTGTTTTTCCTTAAGTAGGAATAAAGAAAAAATCTTGTGTAGCAGCTCCAGATATTAAAATTGAGTTCTGACAGAAACTAGTTACATTTTAAATCAATTGTCTACTCAATGTGTTGTTATTGCTGCATAAAATCAGCCAACATATGTGTTTCTGTGAGATTTCAAGAAATGTTTGTCTGATAAAATTGTTACCCTGAAGTGGAAAGTGTCACTGCTCAGTAAAATCCCAAAGGCAGGTAACTGTAAGTTCAAGTTGGTTGTGAGACACTAAACTCCTATCTGTTCTGGGCAATATATAGAGGAACGTGCTGACTGGAATTGGTCTTAGTGCAGTAGTTGATGCGTAGGGAATTCTTGGTCAAGCAGATTCTGTTACTGCTTTGAGCTACTTCTCATAAATCTAGCCTGTCAGCTGAGGAGGCTGGTTTGTGCTGTGCTGCCTTTCTACTATACAAGGGATGATCTTGTACTCAGTATCACAGTAGATCTGCTTTACCTTCACAGATGGTGAGAAATGAGCATATCACACTGTCACAAAGCTTTGACACTGAAGAGTGTGTTAAAGATATATATTAGCTACCAGTCTTAGATTATCTAATGCAGTACTGCAAGGATGTAGTATTGTTAATACTTGGAATGAGTGTTTTTCTTTCCAATTTAATTAAAATTCTAGATGTGATATTTCAAGAATTCTTTTAACTATACTGATCTTTATATTTGTTTTTTCCTTTATTATCACCCCGAGAGAAAGTCCAGCTGTGGCTTACTAAAGTGCAGAAATGCTAAATTGCTACAAGTAGTTACACTAAACTACAGTTTGTGTTACAGTGAAAGTACAGTGTATGATAAATAGAGATTTTGTAGAGAGAATTAAATATTATTGTATGAAATGGTAGACACAGCTTGGTCTTCTATGTCAGTGAGTTAATTCAGCAACCATTGTTATATTTGCTTTAACAGATTGAAAGTGGAGCAGTATGGAAGCAAGTTTATCAAGATCTTGGAATCCCTGTATTGAATTCAGCTGCAGGATATAATGTTAAATGTGCATACAAAAAGTAAGTAATAAGCAGTGCAGTTTATGCTAAAACAGCACTAAAATAAGTAGAGATTTTGTGGTAGTGGTGGCAATATACATAGATTCTATACATTTGTTTATAATACAGTCTTTGTAAGCTTTAAAATATATTGCTTCTGTTAAGCTTCTGGTAGGTAGCATGATTTTTCTTCCAAAAAAAAAAAACTTGCTTATCAGAAGCTTTTTTTTTTTTCTTTTTTTTAGGTATCTCTATGGCTTTGAAGAGTACTGTACATCAGCAAATATTGAGTTTCAAATGGCATTACCAGAGAAAGTGACAAGCAAGCCTTGTAAAGACTGTGAAAAAGAAAAAGATTTAAAGATGCGTGAAGATCCAGAGCAGGATGCAAAAGAAATAAAAGCGGATAAGGAGGAGCGCAAGCAGGAGGAAGTAGCAACAGTACAACAAGAAGAAAAAAAGCTAGCTGAGACTGATAATGAAAGTAAAGAAAATGATAAGCCCACTCTTCTGGTAAGATATTTTAATGTTCGTATTATAGCCTGTTCATAGAGACAGATAGTGTGTTGATAACCATGAGTTTGTATTAAGACTGAAATCTCTGTAATGGATTTAAAACCAGACAAGCAACATGCTGTAGGTTAGTTTTGAGCTATGTTTATCTCTTGTGCCTGTCTTAGAGATTCGTGATGTCAAAGGCTTTGACTTGGTAGGAAGCAGCTGCAACTTTCCACCTGTTTGGGGCCCTCTCAAGTCAAATGAAGATCAATTAGCATGCAGCTTTATTGTGATCTGGGTAATACATGCTCACAACTACTCACACAGCAATTCAGTGCTGATACTCCTATTTTGTATTGAACTAAACACAACTAAGAACTAAGCCCTCCTAAGTTCTACAGAGATATGATATGTGCAGTGGTATAATCAGTTCTTTGACCCAGAGAGACAAATCTTTTTACCTTTTTGAAATTCAGTACTGATCCAGTGGTTTAAGAAAAGGAGATCTAAGGTGGTAAGCTGAGCAGTGAAGGCACAGCAGTTTGCTCTGGAAGCAGTATAGTTTTTCAAGTCAACATGCAACTTAGCTGTGATGTATGCAGGTGGCACCAGCCCTGTTCTGTCTGCTGCTGCAAGCTCCACAGTGACCATTAGTGCTGATGTTTCTGCATCCTGAGTGCAGACGTATTCTGTGAAGTGTTATAAGAATTGTGTGCTAATGTTGTAGCATAAACTGCCTGGGAGTACTGTTGTACTTACATTAAGAATTTAAAAAATGAAACCAGTGGAAATGCTGTAGTTTTAGAAAGAGCCCTAGAATCTAGTGCTTTCTTTTTCCCTTCACAATAACTTGTGCATTTTGTTTTTCTGAAATCCTCTGAATTTTTATTTTTTTCTTGTAAATTAACTGAAAGTTTTATTGTCTTAGGGAAACAAAAAAAATTTGCCAGATTCAGTGTATACTACAGTGCAGCCTGACCAAGAAAAGGACTTGAATGTAATCAAAACTGAAGATGAAACCAAATTAGAAGATAAAGAAGAGGAAAAGATTAAAGAAATGGAAAATTCTACCATAAATGCAGAGGCTGACGAAAAAGACAAATCAGGGTAAGTTACTCTGTTTGTAATCAGATAAGGCAACCGATGTGTGCTCATTAACTTTACTCTTGTAATTTGAACTTCAAATCAGACCTCCCTGCTGCAATTAGGCTCTTATTTTCTAAAGACCTGTATGCTCCTATCTTTCTCATGGTCAGTGCTGCTAAAGGTATTAGTGTAATTAAAAGTATGTAATCATTTTTAAAAAGCTTTACATAAGGCTTTTGAAAGATCCAGGCCAAAATATTTGCAAGCTGAACAATCAGTAGAATGTATAAATCTCACTTAAGATAAAAATATTGCCGTCATTATGAATACTATTTGTCTATTTAACTTGGTCGCTAGATTTTGTTGTTGGACAGCGGTGTGTTCTGGGTAACATGGGAAGAGAGGGAAATACCTTGCATCATTTAGTAACAACTTCCTCACTGAGCAGAGATGACACTTGCAGGAGACTCTTGTGCAGCCCTTTAGGCATGAAATTTTGAAAGTAGAAGATGAATTACTTGGTCCTGTGCATCCTTAATACTTCCGTGGATGAAATGTGCACAGTTGACTTTAGTTATAGAGTTGGAAACTTTTTACGTTTCATTGGATAAAAATGAAAAATAAAAAATTGACAGCCAGATCTTGAAAAGCAAAAGCAAAAACCAGCCGGAAAAACAACAAAGAATTTTAAAGTAGCATCCTGTTCTCACTGATGTATGGGGTGGTAACAGTTCATATTCTTAGAATTAGAGGCTTTCTGCATTATGATTTCAAGTAAGAAGACATAGGTAGCTGTTATGGGTCACGTGTCAAAGGTCTAGTTTAACTGAGTGTATTGTCTGTAACTGAAAACAGTACAGGTGCTTAAAGGAGAAACTTTTCTTAAGAGGGAAAGCAGCTAATGGCACCGTACTCTTTCTAAGCAGTTTGAGTCTCATGGATTTTTTATGTAGTTAATGGCAGTTGTTGCCTGACCACTCATTTCTTTGTTCATTCCACTCCTCCTTTGCTATATTTAGCAGATAAACTTTCTTCCATCTTAATATCGGCAACTGTTATTGCTTGTTCTGTCCCATTGAAAGTTTGAACAGAATGCTATAGCTCAGTGTGTTGATTTCCAAGTTCATTTGGAAAAGTTTTTCAGTTTTCTTTTAAGCGTTTTGATTTCTGAAAGAATCCCCCTGTAAAATGTCATCTTACCTATTCTCAAGGAAATTCCACTGAAAACTTGTATAACTCAGAAATCCAGAATAACAAGAAAAGTCAAATTTACCTGAACACAGTAGAAGAATCTTTTCTCTGTGAATGTGAATTCATTTATGTCCTAGGCAGCAATCATTTTAAAAGGCTGGTTGCTGGAATTTAACATCTTGTTTTATAAGAGCAACCAGAAAAATGGTTCTGTAACAGGTTTTCTGAATTTTCAAAATACTAAAGACTAATTTCATGATACTTTCAAAATATTTAACTGAATGTAAGAAAATCTTTGTGCTGCTGAGGGAAATACAGTAGTTAAAAAGATCCCGAAGTACTCTGTGTGTTGTTGTGGTGGCATTCAGTACTTGCTTGTATTTGGAAATAAGAGTGGTTTAAAACTTTTCATGCTGCTATAGGAAGAAAGTACAGCTATTAGCTGCATTTGGTCTGTGTAGTAGTTCTTTTTATTATTATTTCTGATTCATGTCTGGGTTATTTATAACAATAAAAACATGATGCTCTCCTACTTTTTCCTTCATAAAACCAAAAAGATGTTTCCCCTTAATTTTCCCCAATTCATCTGATGGTTAGGCTTTTCTCTGCTTCTCTATACCCATCCAGTAAAGATTAGCATTTTCTGTAGTGATTTATTATTTTTTGTATTTTTGTAGGAAGTCACTTGGAAGAGAAAACATAACTGTAAAAATAGATAGAGGTGATGGTATCATTTCCAGGTGTATATTTTCCTGGAATAACAAACTTATTTAAATGAAAGGTCTGTAGCAGCTCGTAGTCTCAGCATTTATAAGCAGCATTAAGTACTGTAGCAGTGCTGTTAGCTTAATTTCTTTTGCTATTTTTCTAGAGATTGATAGGATTCTGTACTTCCTATAAGCTGTAAGGAATTTAAAAATGATGCTGACATCCTGAGTACTTGAAAAAATGATTATGATACACCCCTCTCCTTATCAGAAGGGGAAAATGTTATGGATTGAGTTCTGTGCTGAACTAACATACAAATGAAAAAAAAGCTAGTGTATACAAAGCTAACACACAAACTTGGAAGTTAATTGCAGAATACCACTGCAGACTGATTTATTTTTTTCCTCAGTATACTCCTGAAATGAAATTTTAAAATATTGACTATCTATCTTCCACAGTGCTAACCAAATAGCCAGTCAAATGGAATCTAATATTACGTGAGGCTAATTCATGGAGCTGCTCTTTGAACTTGTACCTCTAGGAATTATATCCTGTAGATACATCTTCATGTAGCATCTTTACATAGAGATGACAGCAGGCAGAAAAACTTCAGGGTTGCCTGCAGAATGCATTGGGTGGATGGGAGCAAATTTGCATCTTTGTAATTTCAGGATATACTACTGGAATCCAGAGCTGTTTTTTATTTCCAGAGGCTTTGTTTCTGCAAAGCCATGCATCTCAACCCCTTTAGATAGCAATTGCTCCCATGTTACCCCACTGGACTTTTCCATTGGAATTCAACAATACGATAAATAGGAGGAAATGTGGTTCTCTTTCTCTTCCCTGAGTGTCTGTATCTTAGCTACCTGAGTATCTGTGCACTGAGAACTGTGCAAGAGGCAGCTTGCCTATTGTTCTGTATGTTCCTGTGTGTGCTTTCCTTGTTTTGGCATGGCCTGGGGAGGATGCATCTGCAACTTAGTCTTTACGTATGAGAAGGCTGCCTTCATGGTCAGCTGCTTTTGGATGGCTTTAGGAGATGCATTGCAATTTTTTGTAATGTTGTTACTTCTACTTTTTGTAATGTGTTACTTCTCGTGGGTCTGTCCCAGAGGGATCTTTAGCAAAATAGCTTTGTAAAACTCGTCTTTTTCCCTATAATGATGTACATTCTTTTTTAGTCAGTAAGTAAGAAAGCTTAAGATCTTCCTTTAAGTTCCTGGTAAATTTGTTTCTGAAGTAATGGTCTTTGGATGTAGCTTGCTGTACTTGGTGTAGTTTTTCTTCATGGCTGCTAACAACAATCTATTGTAACTAACCCAAAGACCTGAGTCAAAGCCAACAAATTTAAAATTTAAATTTGCTGCACCAGGAGCCTTCTAGACAGTGTAAAGTGAACGTGCTCTGAAGAGGCTGAGGCTAGAAGCCTAGTGAAGTTTATTTAAAAAAAAAATTATACGCTAATGAAATCAAGAGTAAGAGAGTTTGAAAATTTAATGATGCAGTTTATGCACTGAAGGGCAGGTTAATTGCTAATTAGCAAATATTAGTAAGGAACTTTTTATTCCAGGTGATTAACACCAAGTGTGTTGTTTTTTAAAAAATATTTTAATGATTAAAGTATCTGAGGCAGATGGGCTGCTATTAAGACTGTTACATTGAACTGAAAGATGAAGTGCTCAGAATCAGGAAGACAATTACTGTTTAAAACAGAAGTTGCATTGGACTTGTATGTTGGTAGTGTTTTGATTTTTTTTTTAAGATGACAAAGCAAGTTTCTTGCAAGTCATCTCAGTTACAGTACTGCAAGATAGCAAGCAGCTTTGTTCTGGTGTTTTCTTCCTCTTGGCCAAAATGCTGCCTTAACTCAACCTCCAGGGAAGGCTGTCAGCACAGTGTCTGTAGTTCTCTGCTTGGCAGAGAACTATGCTGTCACTTGCAGTACTTGCAAACAATTCTCAGTCAGTGTTAGGAAACTTCCTAGGTATTTTTTTTTTCTTAAACTGTTTGCTTGAACATTTGTTGTAAAATATGATTTAAAAACCTACACGCTTCTAGATGTCTTTCTGCCATGTTCAGGTCTTGCCTATACAGTTTCCTGGGAATTGGGACCATCCCGTTGTGACAATGTCAAGGGGATAAAATCAGAAGTCTCTGACTCAATCTGTAACTGAGTTAAACCATTCACATACATGCAAAGAAGAGATCTTAATCGGTGATATGTTATACATCATAAAAATCATTATAACAGTATTTTCTTCCCTGTAAACAATGGAGGCGGAAGCTAGGAATAATGAAAGCTGAAGTGAAGAGCTAAGTTAGGATGGCATTGGTTCATGTTAAGGGTCTTTCTGTTGTTTACCACTTTGGTAGGGTATAGGTAGGGTGATTGCATGCTATGCTTGTCATGGCTTTTATTTGTACAAGAGAGAAATTTTCTGGAAACACTTGACAGGGGTTTTCTGAAAATGATTTACAACAAGATTATATAATAGTCAGATGCTGAATTTAACCTCCTGCAGATAACAAGTTGTTAGAAGCAGTGCTCTCTCCTCACCTGCGTAGTGATGCATCAAAGCTGTGTTGCGATGAATCTAAAACGATAGCAGGAAGGTTAGAATGTTTTGGAGGTTTGCTACAGGAGGCATACCTTAGCTTCTAGATTGATGTTGAGAAGAATGTATTGAGATAGCTTTCTCTGATCTGATTTAGGTTTGTATGGAATTGCTTGTTTAGCTTGGCAGAAGGCAGAGAAATCCATCTTGTTCATTACACAGTTGGTGTGAACATCTGTTCTGAATCTTAGACTGTTGATATGTATGCAAAAAAAAAAAAGCAGTGTATTTAGGTAGTTTCATTTATAGGAACATATTTCTGTGCTGTTACTGCAATGCATGTTATATTTGTGTATTCCAGCTGCCACTTATAGTAGAATGAAGTTTTTCTATAGTCATGTTTTGAGAAACAATGTCTGATCGTTTTCTTAATGTAGAGTATGCAGTAATGCACACATCTGTGTATTGCCTGCTTTTCATACTGCAGTAAACTGCTAATGGCACAATAACAATGTTGATAGCGGCAGTGTAAATGCACTGCTCTGAAGCATGCCTCATCTTAAACTGGAGGGAGGTTTCTCTGATAAGGAAAAAGTAGTTCTGTCATCACACCCAGCTTATGGTCACTGTGGAAGTTATTAACCCTGGTAGCTGTCACTGAGACAGATGTGCTTGGGTGGAGCCCTTCAACATTCATCAAACAGGAGGTGTTCTCATGCTGTGTGGGAGCCCGTGCCATAAAAATGAAAAGTGCTGCATTCCTCAGCCAGGCTTCTGGGCCATTCGTTACCCTTTCAGTGTCTAAAAGTTCCTTAAAAACGTGACTGAATTAATAGAAGCAATAACTTGAGGTTCTTTCATTTGTCTTCTCCATGGCAGTAGAAGATAATTTTCGTAGCACGTGCTTGTACAGCTGAAGCATGCTGACCTCTTCCCTCTGTGATTCAGATCAAGGTTGTGCTTCTCCCCTCTCGCAGAGCAATGGGCCCACAACCATGTGTTTGTTCAGATTTTCTTTGGATATAGACAGAAGCCTTTGGACCTTAGAGCTTTATTTTAGGTTATCTTTATAACTTCACAGTGAAGAAGAATATTGGTGGATTTTTTTTACTCTTATTAATATTACTAATTAAACACAAGATTCTAGTGTTATGGTATAGATGCAGGTCTTAATGGCTTCTCTGCCATTAAGCTATAGTTGAAAAGTCAAAGGAAGGAGGAGACCTGATGTTTTTCAGCTCTGTACTATGATGAAGCAGAGGTTAATTAATACTCTAGAATGAGAAAAAAGTGGAGGGGGAGGAACAAAAATAGAAGCTAATTGCAGAATTTAAAGTGTCAATTACGCTGAAGTTTATTTCTGCTAGTGATTCAATTAACTGTAATGACTTAATTGAACCAATAATTGAAATAATCTTGCTTCCTCAAGTTTTAGAATAACTCTGAAAAATACTGCATTTGCTATCTCACCTGCCGTGAGCCCCAGCATGGTGTCAGAGGGAAGCGTGTTGGCACAGGGCTGGGGTTGCTGCACAGCAGGGATCCTGGGAGGTATGGCTGATGCAGTGGCTCTCAGCCTGCCCTGTGCTTTCACCTGAGCTTTGGGAGGATGCTGTAGCTTGTGCCAGAGATAAGGAGAAGGGAGGAATGAAATAAGTGTGCACGTTACTGCAGTTCCTTTTATGAAGTAGTAGCATGTGCTGTTTCATCTATTACCATGATTGTTGTTGTACTTACCCATGCTTGGCTTTGTTGGTATTACGTGTTTATACTGAGTGAGAAGTACCTGCTACATGTGGTTTTTGTTTTTTTTTAACACTCGGTTTTTAGCTTTTTAACTCTTTCAGATTGCCTTTGGGATCTAACTGTATGCAGTGATTGTGTGATTTGGACACCTGAATGATTTTACTGTGTTTCTAACAAGTGTTGCTGCATTCCAATTCGTAGTTCTGCTTCTGAAGGTTTACACTCCCATCCATTAGGAGATAGTGTGAGGGTATTCCATTATCCACAGTTGCAAATGGAAATGCTCTGTCTTCCCAGTAAGCTTTCTGGTGCATTTTAGATTTCTGGGACACAGTTACACTTGTGTTCCTCTTACACAGTGTGCATGTACTGCCTTCCTTCATCAGCTGCTGCTTGGGCCATTCACATTGTTGCAGCTTTGTGGCAAGTGCTGCTCAGTATCTGTTATTATTTACTTAAGTTAATTATTGTCTGCTGTCAAGAGGCTTGTTTCCCTTCTTTTCCTAAAGAGCATTAAAAGAAATTGGATATCATCGTGCAAATATAAATGGACAAATGAGGTTATTGGTGTGCATGCTGGATGGCTGCCATCAGTTTTCTTACAAAACTCTGCTTCGTGGCAGTCATAACTTCTTCATCTGCACTGCCAGGTTTGAGCTTTCTATGACCTTACAGAACAAGATCTCTTTTCTTCATCTTGCAACCACTGGAATGTGCTTTATTTTTTCAGGAGCTGTGTGAGTACACAGATTTTTTTGCTCCAAAAGGATGAACATTCTTTGCTTTTGTTTGGCTTCCTAGCATCTCTAGCTTATGATCACTAACCAGACAACTCACTGGAACAGTCTTTTTAAAAAATTGCAACCATCTCTGCTTCTCTTTTGCCTTTGTTTCCAACATTTCCCTCTGCCTATGTACAGCTTGTTCTCCACATCCACTGTGCCATCCAAATTAATCTTGTTCTCGGCGAGTTTCACATGTCTTCCAGAGAAGTCCTGGCATTGTCATGAGTCTTTATTTAAAAAAAAAAAAAAAAAAAAACAACAAAAAACCAAGCACACAAAAAAACAAGTTATATCCTTGAGATGCCAAGGAAGTCAGATAGTATTAATGTGAGAGAGACTCCAAGCTTGTCCAGCTTCCGAAAGAGCTACTGGCACCATAATTGCCAGTTTCTGGAAAACCCTGCATCTTCCTTAGAGCCATGCGTTCAAGGATTGTATCACTGGTCATTGAAGAGGAATAATAACAATAACGTATAGCAAAACTTGTTTTTATTGCAATTCTGGAAAGTCTTTTCAGTAGTGGAAAATCACAAGTTTGTCTTGTTCATGAAGCAGTGTTGGCTCTTTGATTTTGAATGACAACAAATATTAAGCTGAAATTAGCTAGGAACTTTGAGTGCAGCAAAGTGTTATTCAAGAGCATTCAAATTACTGGCTGGTGCTTTCTGCTGTAGAATTCTGTTCAGGACTTTTATTACAGCCTTTGAGGAGCTGTAGCAATGATTTGTTTGGGAAGTAGATTTTGCCACACAGTGTGCAGTGGAGATGAAATGAGCTTTCAAAGCTTTTTCATTTGTGTTGCAGTTTTTAGCTCCACAGCAAGGTACCCTTCCAAAAATATCCAACTAAGAATTTTGGCTTTACAGAACAAAACTGGACCACGCAACATAAAAGCTGCATGAATGCAATATGTATTTATTCATACTTTTTTTACTATCCGATGTAGTTAATGCACAGAGTGGGAATTCTAGCATTTGTCTCACGGTACGTGAGTATGTGTGTACATTCATTTCTGTGTGTACAACATTCATTTCTGAAGTAATTTCTTTATGTTATTGTGGTTATGCTGGAGCTGAGTTTGGCTTATTGCTTTGAATTCTCTTTTGAGCTATTGAAGTAATAATGACATTGTTTCTAATAAACATTTGAATAATAAAAGTGCTTTTTGATCCTTTTGCAGAAGTAAAGCTCAGTTTGATCATTTTCTACTGAAAATATCATAGGAAGATTTAGATTACAGACTTCTATATTTGTGAGCTTAACTTAAATGTAGGTGTGAATCAGACTTGGAGCATCACCTACTTCTTCTTACCCAGTTTGTAACACATCCAAATGCATCTGTTCCATGCAGCAAGTTTTAAATCATCATTGTTCTGTAATTATTGCAGATTTAGTAAGAGGCTCTGATCTGTTCTGTGCTGCGCAGAGTGGGATTAGGGTTGTGTAAAGGCCAATAATAATAATAATTGATAAAGCAATTTAAGATTAGAAGATACTTTCCCCATTAACTTTTGTACTTTGCCTCTCTAATCTTGTTGGAGATTATTTCCAGAACTGCTGAGCAGCCTGTGTGTGCCACTGACAGGACCAGAAAGTTTTTTGAGTTCTTAGTGCTTCTGAAAATTGGTCTAAATGTCTAAACAAGTATTTAGAATTGGCTTACTTTTGAAAACAGTGGACACATGCAATAACTGAATGCAAGTTTGATTTATATTTAGAAGACTTTTTGTATATGTAATTGGCAAAGAATGACCAGGTCATGTATTAGTGCAGGTTTCTTGATTTGCTAAATAATCTCATGTAGTGTTTTGGGGTTTTTTGCTTAGTGTGTTTTTTCCCCTTTTTTTCTTAATATCTGGTTTTGGTTGCACTTTAAAATACTAGAGAGAATTGATTAGAAAAGAGCACGGATCTTTTGGGGAAGCAAGTTTCAAGAAGTGCTTATAAAACTTCTAAGCTAAAAAACAAAATAGGAAATTTTATATTGAGAAGGATGAGTTTGACTTTAAAAAAAAAAAAGACTTAGAGGGACTTGCATGAAGAATCGTAAAAAGATGAGTTTGAACAACTTCTGCTCGAACAGATTTTGATGGATGACATCTTTTTCTTTAGATTTTCTTACAGGCCAGTCATTTTTGCACCATACTATCACTGGATTTTGTGTGTATTGCTGTATCCTATTTTACTGATATTAATCGCAGGCAGTGCAGTTTCGCATATTTGGAGCCTGCTGTTTCCCAGTCTCTAATGCATCCACAATATTTATCAATATATGTGGTTTGGAACTGAAAAGCTTATCAAGTATCTCATATTAACTCTACAATTTTTTAAACCTTTCAAGAGATGACACGAATAAGGAAGAAGATGAAGATGAAGAAGAAGCAGAGGAGGAGGAAGAAGAGGAGGAGGAGGAAGAAGACAGCAATAACATTGAGGAAGAAGAGTTTGAATGCTATCCACCAGGCATGAAAGTCCAAGTGCGGTACGGAAGAGGGAAAAATCAAAAAATGTATGAAGCTAGTATTAAAGATTCTGACATCGAAGGTGGAGAAGTCCTTTACTTGGTGCACTACTGTGGATGGAACGTGAGGTAACTTGAGTTTCAGTTAGTGAATGCTTCTTGAATTACAACTAAAATACACTTGAGTACTATGAAAAACTAAATGAATACAGAGATCTGAAGTCCTAAACTTTCCATATTGGTGTTCTGTGAAGGGCATTGTACTGTATGAAACTATTAGATTTTTAGCATCGTAAAAATGCAGAGCTTTAGTTATTTACAAGATCATCTTAACATGTCTTGCTTGGAGAAGGCTTCCTTCGCTGTTATCTCATTTTTAGATCTCCCCATACAGCAAGTGACAGTCCAGTCTTTCATAAATTCCTCTTCTGGATCTCTTAAACCAATTTTTTTCCTCGTACAATATTTGAGTATTGCACTTAGTTGAGTCTGCATACACGCTCTTCTCAGAGTAGCAGAGACTACATTAGCAGTATGCTGTTTAGCAGGAGAAGTACAACATTCTTGATGGCAAATTAGTGTGCAGCAAATAATTGCATTTCTTTGAGGTCCAGTTTGCCACCTGTCCCCAGCAGCCTCATGCTTACAAAGCAGACTCTTCTTAGCCCACTGGCTTCTTATGTTTTTCTTAATACATTTCAGATTATATGCTTTTTAGTGTCTTTAATGTAGAACTAATAGAAATAAATTGAAGCATTAATGTTTTTATTTCCATTTTAAACTCTTTTTTTGCTATTAAAAACTTGACAAAACTCTGACAACAGCAGAGAAAGCTAAATGTTCTTAGTGGCTTTTAAGCCAGTTACCCAGTCTTCTGCTTTTTTTCCTCAGTTTCAGTGTATCTGCTCATTCTCCTCAGCTGTCATCTTTGAAACTTCATTACTGTGTTCACAGAGCTTTAAAAAAAATAAAAATCACAGCCCACAAGTACCTCAGACTGTAGTCTTTTTTTGTTGTTGTTTTTATTCTTCTACTCTTCCAGAAAGTCTGAGGCTCTTATGACCTACTGTCATCTGGACTTTACCATCCTACCGCTGACCAAGAGGTCAGGACAGATCTCATTCATTCAGTGCTAGCAATAGTCATGGTTGCAGATGACTTTTCTCTCTCTCCCTTGAATATACCTCTTTGTGTCTATGTTTCCAGGTCCACTGCTGAGGAGTAACATCTCAATATTTCGAGTTTTCACAGCAATCTTTTGTAGAATTTTAATCTATGTATGTGTTGATCTACAGGAATATGGTCTTTCACATACACTGATTTCAAGCAGCTTTTGTAAGCTTTGTGGCAATGAAGTCTGAGCCTTAAAATGCCCAAATAAAGGGAATGCAGCCTGTAGGATTTTAAGTGATGCAGTTCCTTTGTTAGGGGAAGGGTGTAAGTTGATGAAATTTGCACCGTCCTCACTGAGAATTACTGTCCTGAGGTTGTATTTGTTTTAGACTTCTGTTTTGGAATGTCTGTGTAAACATAAAATTTATTTTTCTTTTAGAGTAAATATTACTAAATACATGCTATGATGTGGGATGATCAGAGTTTCATTTAAGCAAAGCCATTTTAAGAATGAAGAGAAGGTAGAGGTGAGCCTTCATCGTAGGGAATGCAGCATAATGATTATTAAAGGAGAAATCACAATCCTGTTGTTTTTTTTTTTAACTCTACAATTCTGTATTTTAAACAAATACACAGATGGGTATCAGAGGCATTTTTTTCTGTGACTACAGTATATCTAATAAGAAAAGCATTTTTAGTAGTTTGTACTCATTCCAGAGGTCAAAAGGGTCTTTTTTTTCTTTTTTTTTTTTTTTTTTCTGGCATCAGGACTTGCGTTTATTTTCTTGGGATTCCAGAAAAGCCCTCTGAAAGGGGCTGGGAGGCAGGATTATTTTCACTGAAAATATACCAATGATGGTGATTTAGCTCTATGGGACTGTGTCTAGACTGTGAAATATGGCTGATTTATTTAAAGTGAAATTATTTAACTTTTGGCATTTGACAGTAAGTCTGAGCTTAAGACAGCGTCTGAACACTTTGGTATTTTAGTACTGTAAAGACAAGTCTTGTACGATATGATGTGATAACTTGATCTGGCTTTCAGAACCTGGAAAAGTAATTGCTTTACTAGGGTAGGTTGTGATTGCCTCTTCTCCTTATTTGTTATAGCTGTGTTCCTTGCTTATGTGCTTAGGGGGGGCAAGGGCTGCAACATTAAGTCAGGGAGTATGCTGAGGTCCTGGGAATTCTTAATTATGTCTGCCTCCTGTCCCTTAAAGCCAACTTTCCTGTTTATTTCCTGAATAATTGTGTGTCCATGTGCTTTGGTGTATTTGGAACGGTATTTGGTAGATTTGATATTTAGCCTTATTTATCATGTTTAATTCTCTAGAACCAGTGTCACCACTGCAAAACTTTGCCAATATAGTGTCTAGAAGTGTGGAGATGGAATAGAGTTGGACAACAACGTGTAGCTGTGCTAAATGACCTTGCTGTTAGCTTGTGAAATTCAGGTGATGCTCCTTTCTGATGAAGGTACAGAACAGTAGTGTGCAGTGAGGCCTAACTTGTTGTGAAAGGGAACAGCAAACATCTGTACCCTGTTAGAGAGCTCCATACATTATCACGTTTTGGCTAGAAAGCTCTCATGAGAGAAACTGTATTTTGTAGCTTTCTAACAGGAACAGTTACATTCTTGATTATGCATGCTTCATATGAAACAAACTTCTCTGGAGCCCCTGGTGCCATTTCCTTCTGTCATTGTTGTAGCTTCTGGCTGCTGATGTAGGTCAGAAGTCATTGTTTAAGCTTTTGAGGGCTGTTTCCTCTGCAGTATGTTCCCAGTGATGAAAAACAGATGAGTAACACTTTTGAAATGGTACTGTAACTTCAATTCTGTTAGATGGCACACTATCACAAGATATTCTTGAACATTACGAGTGTTTAAGACTATCATTAATTATTTTCAACTTTTTAATGTTAATCTCCTCCAGAAATATCTATTTGAAAATGTTACTTTTCATCTTGGTTTGCTGAAGCATTAACAGTACACAGGTTTTGTACTTAGCAGTCCAACCCTGGTATTAAAGGAACTCGTGTTGCCAGATTTTAGAGTGCTTTAGAGCAGTGCATGTCATGGAGGAGAACTATTAAAAACTAAGTAAATGAAAACCTAATACTCCAATATTAGGTTATCAGCTTAAATAATCTCCTTGTTTCTTTGATTGCAGCCACTGAAAACATTTGATTCCTTGATGTTAGCTGATAAAGACAATATACTGGAACTTCTTAGTGAATTTTCTAAGGTTTACTAGTCCATTGTAATCACTTGTCTTCTGAGTATATGTTATTGCTTATTGTAGCTTGTGATTGATATGTGTAGTTATCCCAGAAACAGTACATATCTCCATGCAAAGCACCAGCTAGGTTTTCACTATATAACTGTGCATTTCTTCTTTCCAGTTCAACCCAACTTTCTGGAAGGCATTTATTTTAACCAGTAAGGCAGGAAATTTTCACTCTTTACTGGTTCACCTTTGCCTTCATTTCGTTATAACAAAGAAGTTGTTATTTCAGCTTTATTTATATGAAAACTTTAAATAAATTAATAAATCATCCATCTTGGATCTCAAACAAATCTCTTCCTAAGACTCGCTTAGGAACCAATACCTATCTTCCCTTCTTCCCCCATGCACCCCAGCTGCTTGCTCTTGGGAGCTGATGTAGGCAGTGAACATAGGCTGTGCCCTGCAGAGGAATGAAAAGTGGGCATCTGGCTTCTCAGAGCAGGCTGCTGGGCTCTGTAATGCTGGAGCTTCCTGCAGGAGCTGCTGTTACATTTACGGTCAGGAGCAAAGCAGGATATGTTCTTGTGAGGAACTGTGGCTGCTACCGATTTTCAGTTTGTGCTTTTCTCACGTGAGCTGTGACTAATGCTTCTGGTAAGTAATGTTTTAAGACCCAGTGATGTCTACAGATAGGCAAATGCAGAGTCATAAGAGATTTACTCCATCACTTCATTGCGCCCCATGTCTCTCAGCTGTGGGCCTAACAGGGAATACAGGACTGACTTCATGTGCAGAGCAGTCTTTCCCTATGTCGAAGGTTGTATTCACTTGCAGCATGCATTTCCAATAAGAAAACAGGTTTTTTTCCTTATGATAACATAACAGGCAGAAAGGGCACTATTAGAATAATTGCCTTTCCCTGTACATTTGTCAAATCCTGGAGCAGTTTTTCTGCATGCATTTAGACCTAATGAAATCTTATATTTATGTGGATTGCAAAGGCCATTTGGCAGTCTACTTTGCAATATTTCTTCATGAAAGCACATCTTTGACTTTAGGAAAGGCTACTTCAAATAGCCTTCAAATTTCTCACAGTCCAACAGGAATAGTTTTGTTGTTTTTTTTTTTTTTTCCATCCAGTGCTTTCCATTAAAATAATATGGTACATTTAGTCCCTCTAGATGTTTTTTTCCACTTTTAATAACGGTCACCAGATTTGATGCCCAGACCCCTAACGCACTAGAGTGCTGCGTCCTCCCTTCCTTATCCATTTATATAGTGGGAATCTGAGGATGCCTCAGTCTTCAGAAAGTGGCTGTGGAGTGGGAGAAGGCACAGCTTGCTAGCTGTGGTCTAGGAGGTGAAGCAGGTATCAGTGCACAGCTACCAGCCCCTTGGTGTACTTTATTCCAGTCACATCAAAGGTGGCAAGAAGGGCAGTGTCTTGGAGTCTCATCTGCTTTGAAATGGGCACCACCTGCAGCCCAGTGAGGGTGCTCACACTGTGATATATGATCTCTGAACTTTCCTGTCCTTACCACATATGCAACAAACTGCTGGTTCTTATTTACCTGTTTGAGGTCGGTGCTTTAGGATGTATGTTTATCTAAAAGTTGGCCTTATGGTAAGAAAGGTAACATATCAATCTTCAGAATTTGAGATGACATCTCTGACTTGAAACCGCTATGGTTATGGATTTACTCTCATGAGTAAAACTCTGAAGAGTTTCATTTAGGTGTTGTAGAGAAATCTGAACCTATCCACATACATTTCACCTGCACACAGTACCCTATCTGCAGCAGCATAGGTAATCTCAGTATCTTATAGCTGTGGGATCTGCTGTTAATCTTGGAACTGGTGTTTCTGTTGTCACTCACTGGAAAAGAAAAATAAATCCTTTGGACGTTGTCAGAGACTACTGCTAATCTATAGAAAGATAATTTCTGCTTTCTACATCATATTTTAAAGTGTTTGTTTTTTACTGTATTATGTGAAATATGAGTTTAAAAAAAAAAGAAAAAGTTGTGTTTGTTTTTGATATCCTTTGCTTAGATCTTGGAGTATATAGGAAAGTGAGTTGGAAACATATACACTTTCTTTTTAAAAGTAATTGTTTTTAACTTGTCAGTATTGTAGATATAATTGGCAGTTATGAAGAAGTTGAATTGGACCTGTATCAGCAGGTGGTCAAATAAGGCCAGCTGGAAAGCCAGCATGGTGATGAACGCATTATGTGTCTGCTCCATTTTGTACTAGTTCTTTGGGTGTGGTTTTGGTAGGTTTCTTTCTCTCCATTTTCATGTTTTACTTAAAGGACTCTCTATTTTTGTGGCTTTACACTAAGGCAGAAGTGAATACATATTCATTTTCTAGCTGACCTCTTTCTTAATCAGATTAAGGTTATTGAATTTACAGTTAAAGTAGGACAACAAATTATGCTTGCTTTTAAAGTTTTTTTTAATGCAAAATAGCATTGATTCTTGCAGTTTTTCAGAAATATGCAATGAAAATGGGAAGCGTAGTTCTATGTGGAAAGGATATTCCTGCTCAGAACATGTTTCTTTGGTCTGATATTTAACATGTGTGGCTTTAGGCAGTAACAGCATCTATTGTTTGATGCTGTTGGTATGATTGGCTAGCATTGTTCTGAGATAGAATGGAAAACCTGAACTGGAAATGAGTTGAAAAGTGTTAGTATTAAGAGCAAGTGACTCAGGAGTTAGCGCTTCCCAAGTGCTAGTGACTCAGCAGAGCGCTTTAGCAGAGCTGGGAGGAGATTTTTGTTAACTTTTTACATGCTATGTAGCTGTGAGAATTTATAGCTAAGGAGATACAGCTTCTACACAAAGTCCATCTCCTGTACATTCATATAGAACACATTTCTGGTAGTTTGTTTCACTGTGCAAATGAACCTCCTGTTCCACCCAGGCTGGGAAGTGTTAATTTTGACTCCTGCCCATCAGTGTAAGGAAACTTTGTCCTATATGCTCAAACGTGTTAAGAATCAACCGTTAGCTTAAACTCTACATTCTGAAAGCTATGCTAATGACTTTATTTATACTAATAACTTATTTTCTTTAAATTCTAGTCTTTTTTAAAATTGCTAATACTTTTCCTCCATTAATTTGTTTTATGAGGTGATAATCTGCTTAAAAACATAAATGTGTACAATTTTTTTGTTTATAGGTATGATGAATGGATAAAGGCAGACAAGATAGTGAGACCAGCTGATAAAAATGTACCAAAAATTAAGCATCGAAAGAAAATAAAGGTAGTTTCTCTCCCTTCTCCCTAGTTCCTCCCCACCTTTGGTTTAATGTATTCTTAAACTCTTCCCCCTATCCCTTTCTTTTGATAGACCTAAAAAAATGTATGACAGCAAAAGCTGAAACTTGTACTCAGTTTTATTCTTTCACTTAGAGGGTGTGGAGGGAAGCTTCTCTTTCCTATATGTCTTGTGAGATTTTATGTATGCTCTTAAAGAAACAAAGAAGATCCATCAGTGCTTGGGAGTGACTCTGGGACTGGAATCTGGGAGCTCCCTCTGCTGACTGGAAAGCATACATATAAGTAGTCCTTACGTGTGTGACTTTTTCTTTGGAATTTTACCTCGTAATATTTCTTTCAAAAGTCACTCTCCTGAAACTGATGTTTAGACTTAGGTTATGGTACATTCTTTGTTGAGCAATGGAAGGCTAGGAAGCTTTTCCTTCTGCCACAGATGTCAGCATGTTCCTCCTTTTTCCCAACGTTTTGATGCCTCTGGTATCTGAGTCTTGTTCCAGAGTTCCCTGCCCCTTGTGACAGTCAGAATCCTGTCACACCCTGTGGCACTTGTACCTGCTGGTCTGACATCCAGTGGTGCCAAGGCAACACTGGCTGTTTTTGCTTTCCCTTTTGTGGTAGCATTGACTTTGTTCCTGTCCTTGGTACAAATATTTCAGCATGGGTCATCGGAGAAAATTGTTTCTCATCTTTTAAGCAGGGGGAAGCTTTTCTTTTCAGGTTGAACATTCAAGATAATTCTAAGCATGTCTTGACTGTATTCTATGTTGAGAAATATGCTTGAAGTGTTTTTAATCTTGTCTTTCCCGCAGCATAAAATTGACAAAGAAAAGGAAGAGAAGTATTCTCCAAAAAACTGTAAACTACGACGTTCATCAAAGCCACCCTTTCACGCCAGCACTTCACCAGAGACTGGGTCCAAACTCGATAGCACTGAAGCCAAAAATAGTGAACAAGCTCCTGTTAAATCGATAGAAATTACTTCTATCATTAATGGGCTTCAAGGTATTGTACATTAACTTTTTGGATTCTGTAACGTTACTTTTAAATGTAGTAGATGACAGTGTGGAGTAAATGATGCAACTGTGCACTTCTCAGTCTGCCCGTCTCTTTCACTGTGACATCATCTTCAGAAATAAGCCTTGAACAGAAGCTGTATTTGTGTTTCTGAAAATGGGGATTGTGGATTCAGAGTATGTAAAGTTTTAAGAACTGCATTCTTTTGGCATCGTTTTCTTTGATACACAGCCAAGCATTTTTCCTTCCTGTGTTATTTCTAAATTTTAAGTTTTGATTCACTGGGTTCTAAAAGTTCCATAAATATTTCTTCTCTTGAAAAATTGAACTAATGAAACTAGGTGTTGTATCAGCACATCTGCTGTTCCTAACTTGGCTTCCCACTTTCTATGCCTTTACAGCAGAGCTGCAATGACTGGTTGCTTCTCTTCCTTGTCAGTTTCCTGCATGCCTCCAGAAAAAAAAGAAACAGTATATGATCTATGTAGTTTGGTTAAGAACTTGCAAGAATTATGTGAATGTAATAATCTTTCAGACCCTCAGATTTGGTAATGTTGGTTACTGGGTTTTGTATTCAGAGGTGGAATAACAGTTACCTTAATCTTAAGCTTTGTTTCCTTAGGAAAATAGAAACAAAAAAGCAGTTAGTTGTGTTGAATGTGACTTTGTTACAATTATTCTGTAATCACCTTTTCCTTAGAAAAACACAACTGAATGTTTTTTAGCTGTGTGTTACTCTTTCTGCTTTTCAGTCCACATAGATTCATGCTGTCAGTTTAAACAACTTTTTTTCCTTGAAGTATGAAATGCTGTACTGTATTACAGTATTTTCCCACAATTTTAAAGCAGTTTGCTCAAAACTTTACATGTCTTTTTTATTGAACTGGAATAAATACCTTATTTGGCTTTCCTTTGAAGGGCACAGCAGACTAAATAGATAGAGAGGAAAAAATGATGGACCCCATCTTTTTTTGTTATTTTTATTAGTGGAGTTCTTTTGATTTTATTTTACGCGGTGGTTTTTCATATCTCTTGTACTTATAATAGTAGTGTAGTTTTGGTGCACTGTGGCATGAGAGAGAAAAGTATTTTAAGTTCATTTTATGTGCCAGACTTCAGAACTTTAAGCCATAATCTGTACCATAAATTTTCAATTGGAAAGTGTGAACAAAAATGGAAGTGTGTTGTAAAACTTGCTTTCAGTTTGAGTCTTAAGGTAGAGATTAAGATCCTGCATATCTTAAAAGAAAATAATGAGAGAAAAACATCTGAGACAACATTTCCCAAGATATTTTGTTCTGTATCTCTCATCTGTCTGCCAGTACACTCTTCTCTAAGCTAGCTGTGTTTCAACAAGGCTTCTTTAAAAAAATAAATAAAAAGAAAAGGTAATGAGAGCTGGTAATTAGGATAAGAATAAAGCTTTGGTTTATCATGCAAAAGTAGATATTGTGTGGGTTTATAACTAGTGTTGTTTAGGTGAAGGCTGTAGCCCACTGTGCTTCCTGGAGATATACAATATAATTTAGTACAATTTATAAATACAATTTAAATACGTAAATGCCTAAATCCCTGTAGCATTTGATCATATCTATACAGTTTTCTTTATTTATTTTTTTTAGCATTTGTAACCAAGATCGAGACCCACTCTCTCATTTTAATTTTATTTTTAACCAGCTTCTGAAAGCTCTGATGACAGTGAGCAAGAAGATGACCAAAGTGCCCAGAACATGGATGCTGATGGCAAAGAGGAATCTCAGCACGAAGCTGTGAGCCAAGATAAAAATGAGTTGTGTCTGAAAGAAGAACAGGACAGTTCATCCCTCTCAGAGGAAACTAAAGCTTTGCCAGATACAGTAGTGCCCAAGTCGGGATCCAAGTCTCCTGAAAGACTGCGAAAAGAGATGGAAGAGTTATCTGAAGATACTGACTCTGATGGAGAAGATGAAGCCACAAAAAAGAAAAAGGATGTGAAAAAGGAGGCTGGGGATAAAACAGCAAAACCACAAGTAAAACGTGGTAAACGAAGGTACTGTGTTGCAGAGGAATCTTTAAAGACTGTGTCACCTAACAGAAAGGATGAGAAGTCCAAAAACAAAGATTCCCTTAGTTTAGAAAACAGCAGCAACAGCTCCTCGGATGAAGATGAGGAAGACAAATCTAAGCTGAAAATCACTCCCACTAAAAAGTACAATGGATTAGAAGAAAAAAGGAAGTCTTTACGGGCGAGTACTTTCTACTCAGGATTTTCTGAAGTGGCAGAGAAAAGAATAAAGCTTCTAAATAACTCCGATGAAAGGCTTCAGAACACCAGAGCAAAGGATCGAAAAGATGTCTGGTCGAGTATTCAGGGACAGTGGCCGAAGAAAACACTGAAGGAATTGTTCTCGGACTCTGACACTGAAGCTGCTGCCTCCCCTCCACACGCTGTGCCAGAGGATGCTGCAGCAGAGGAGCAGCTTCAGGCTCTTGCAGAAGAAGACATTTCTTTGCCCAGCTCTGAACATGAAAAACCTTTGCCATCTAGTGTGGACGTTAAACCTGTTGAGGAAAAAACAGCTGAAATGGGTGAAAAGAAAGTTGAATTTCCAAGCAGCGGCAGTAATTCAGTGCTAAATACTCCGCCTACAACTCCTGAATCACCTTCATCTGTAACTGTAACAGACAGTAGACATCAGTCTAGTGTTGCTGTCTCTGAGACATTGCCACCAAATCAAGAAGAAATAAGAAGCATTAAAAGTGAAACTGATAGCACAATAGAAGTGGACAGTGTAGCAGGGGAGCTGCAAGACCTCCAGTCTGAGGGAAATATTTCTCCGACAGGTTTTGATGCCAGCGTCAGCTCCAGTAGTAGTAATCAACCGGAGCCAGAGCATACTGAAAAAGGTAAAGGGAAGCAGAAACAGGTGTCTTCAACTATCTTTTTTTTTTTTTTTCTTTGCATTGTAGATATATTTTCATTGTCTTGGTTACACTGCTGGAAAAAGGAAGGAAGCAGTAGCTGGCTCTCTACTTCAGATCTGTAGAAATGCAGAAATGGCATGATCACCTACTGAATAGAAGATAATCTGCCAGGAAGCTTCTTGGCCTTTCAGAAAGATTTTGCATTAGTTTTAATGAGGAGTAAAAGAAAAAATGAGTTTTAATGAGGAATATAAGCAAAAAGTTTATACCAGAGGTGGCGATAAACCAGAGGCGGCAATAACAGCCTGGAATGAACTGTAATACTTTATGTAGGGAAAATGTACTAGCAAGCTGAATGTGTTTAAAAATATCTTGCTTGCAAGTAGATTGCATTGTTTCTTAGCTTTACAGAGAAACAAAATTTTATTGCTTATGGCGGACAAGAACAGTGCCTGTCACTGCATGCTCAGGCAGCCATTTCAAGCTTCTTTAATAGAAAACAACAAAAAATAACCAGTAACAAGAAAAAAGACACCTTGGCTGATCACTAGTATTGACCTGGTTAGCAATACTTCAGATATGATTTTGCAGACTGAAGTTCGCAACTTGAGCTGCTAGAGTGAAGGGCTTAAACACTGTCAGCACTTGTCCACGTAATGTCAGCATGCTATTTTTCAACTGTTTGCTAGACTGGATCAAAAGATTTTGTGTGCCATGCGGTGGCTGTTTTAAGCTCCATGAGAAGTACAGCTGCTTCTAAAAACCATTAACCTGCCTGAAAGTAAGGAAAAAGTGTCTGACTGTAAACCTGGATACAAAAGTGATTCGTTCATCTCCACAGATTTTATTTCTCAGTTGTATAATAATAGTTAATTTTCCCAGAATACTGATTCTGCATTTGTTGCATTCTTCCAAAAGAACCATTTGGTGTTCAGGGGAGAGTTTGGAAGAGGTCTATTTGTAGACCTCCATAAATAAAGCCTGTATTACTTTACCAGTTTATAGATGTATAATCTGCTTTTTCCCATTGTAGTTACAAATACCAGTAGATTTTTTTTTTCTTTGCCTTTTTTCTATTTTTTTTTGCCTCATTTCTGTTGCCTGAAGTTTTTTAAATGCTAACTTAAGGTTTTGATACGTTCCATTAATGTAATCACTGATAACAAATTACAGTTGCTTTTTTTTCCCAGAGCTTCTAAGTTCAACAGTTTTTTTCTGACATGTTTCAGTTTCAGGAGTTCCTGATTTTTTTCAAACAAATGTATTCAGATAAGATTTACTATATTAAAAAAGTCTGTGTATGTGTGTGTATATATATCTGTGCCTATGTATGTACACATGTTTATATATGCATGTACACAGAATATATAAATTCCACATGGTTCAAGAAAAATTCTGGAGTACATTGAAGGAAGTCACTTGCAGCCATCTGATGTGCACACCAACCAACAAACCATTTTCCATCTTTCTTTACCTCCTCTTTTCAATCTAAGTAGAAAGGTGAGCAGTGTTAAGTGCAGACAGGAACAGTTGTATTGCTGTGCAAGCTTAAGCTCTGAAGTGTTTTCCTGAGATGTTGAGAAAAATACACAGAGATGCAAGTATTTAATTTTTTATTTTTTTCCAATTGTAGTCTGTGCAGGCCAAAAGAGACTTAAAGATGCTCAGGGAGGAGGCAGCTCCTCAAAAAAGCAGAAAAGAAGCCACAAAACATCTTCTGTGAACAACAAAAAGAAGAGTAAAACTAGTAAGTACAGCAGTTCAGTGTGAAATGAAATGTGCATCGTTTCTTTTAACAATTGTAAAAGAAACCTGTTAATTATGTATATAAATTATGCCCTTATCACGGAATTCTTAATACAGTTTAAATGCAGAAACTACTTTTGCTGGATGCCAAAGTGTTTTTGAATGTCTCGTGTCATTTCAAGACCTATTAAACAGCTTAGAGGTGTTTTCAACCTTAGAGGTGTTTAATAGCTTGTAATTCAGGAAGACTAAAGATAGTGATATTTCACACCTAGTAGGTCTGGGATCTTTGTTACCACAGGAAGAAAAAAGATAGCAATATCTGTTGTGTGACGATCTCATGTAATAGAAGAGAAACAGACCTGGATGTAACTATACTTCATACTTTCTGCCCATGTTGTGATCTTATTTTTAGGTACCAGTGATGTAAAAGTCTGTGTGCTCAGCTTTTATGCCAGAAAATTGTATCATCTTAGGGTAAAAAAGATTTCAGTCAGATAAACTCCTTTCATATGAAAATCAGCACAGGAGGAACTTCTGATAAGCTTTGCTTTGGGCTGAAAGGCTATTTTATTTTGTAATATGTTGTCTTGTTTCTTCAGCCAACAGCAGTGATAGTGAAGAACTATCTGCTGGTGAAAGTGTGTCCAAGACTCAGCCAGCAAAATTGGTTTCTACAGGCATGAAATCTCACCAAACCAAATCACTTTCAAGAACGCAATCTCCAGGAAAATGTGGGAAAAATGGAGAGAAGGATTCTGATCTCAAAGAACAGAATAATCGCTTGCCCAAAGTTTACAAGTGGAGTTTTCAAATGTGTAAGCATTTTCTTGAAAATGTACCAAATGTGGTCTTAAAATATAGAATATTTTTTTGTGTGGGATACGTTTTTTGCTTTTTTTCTTTAAAATGATTCTATCTCTACTTTGCTTCACTTTGTGATTAAATCCTGGTTTTAAAACATTTGCTTTATTTTGCAATTCAGGAAATTACCACGCCTGCTGTTCCAGTGCTTGTTTAAAAATAGCTCCTTTGTGACTTACCATTCTTGCTATCCTGTGCTTACCTGTCACAGGGGACTTTCAGTGTTCTACTCCTCATTCTCTAGTTATTGTTCAGGCATTTCTAACTTATTTTCTCTCCTGTTTTGCTTAAGTGAGCCAGAGTCTGTTTACTATTCCTAGTAATGTTTGTTTCCAGCATGTTTGTGTCAGTCAGCTATAGGGCCTTAGAGCAGGCTGTGAGCATAGTGTTGAAGGGATCACACATCTATCTGAAAAACATCACAGTAGCTTTATTAATGACTTGCTGCTGTAAGTGCAACTTCTTCATTGCCTGTGTGTGCTATTGCAGTATTGAAGTAGGAAAAGAGGAGAAAATGGACAAAATGCTAGATGATTTAAGCTCCCTTCCTCAGCATAAATAGAAACAAACAGTTGAAAAATAATTCTCTTAAAACAAAAAACTTGTTTTTAGCCCCCTCTCTCAGCATTTAGGAGTTTGTTTATTCAGCAATGAATTGTTCTCCTTAGTACCAACCATGGATGCGTGTAGAAATTCATGAATTACTTTCTTTTTTTTTTTTAACTTTAAAAGGTCAAATTGAAACTGTGTGACATGAGCGATTTAAATCACTTCTTAGAATTATCCATGATATCTCATTCAGTATTCACAGATGACCTTAATATACGTCAAACTTCTGAAGTTCTCAGGATGTTATGCTCTGCTATTCTGTGCTCTGTCAGACTGCCTGAAGGCTGCCGTTTCTTTCGTAGTGTAGAAGGAGCTGGTGCAGCACATCATGCAGACACTTGTGCTGGATTGGTTTTGCCAGAATATTCCTTCGTGTTCTCAGCTGTTTCTGAGAGATTCTCACTACATTTTCTTCTCCAGCCCTTGAGTACTTCCTACTTCACTGCAATTGAGAAGTTTTTAGAAATGCTGCAGTCCAGTAATTAACAGACTGTTTACCTTGCAGCTGACTTAGAAAATTTGACCAGTGCTGAGCGCATAACCATTCTTCAAGAAAAACTGCAGGAGATCAGGAAACACTACCTGTCCTTGAAGTCTGAGGTAGCTTCCATTGACCGGAGAAGAAAGCGCTTAAAGAAAAAGGAGAGAGAAAGTAAGTGTGGGAACTCCATTTTTCTTTCAAAGGGCTAAATCACATATCATGTTATTAAGGAATTGATAGGAGTTGGATAGTTCATAGGAAGATGTGCCCTTAGTTTGGTTGGGTTGTTTGTGTTCTGTTGTTTGGTTTCTGTTGTTTGTGTTTGTTTTTTTTTAACAATGCTTTTTCAACTTTTGAAGGAACAGGTCAGGCATGCAGTGATACTTAATCAACCCTCTGTAGAGGGTTGTAGGCAATCTATTTTGTTTAGGTAGAGCTTATTTTTGCATGGGAGGAAAGTATGATAAACCTCTCTAAGCTGTGAACGAAGCATCCTAAGGTAACGAATAACCTACTGTACGACTTGAAGACAAGTGCTCGCTTACTAGAGTATTTTTTGTGTGGTTGGTTCAAGCTTTCCCATTAGCATAAGAGATTCATCGTGGCTTTAAAGAAGATTAATAAACAAAATATCTTGTTTCTCTTGCTTTACTTCAATAAGGAATGTTTTGGTGTGCCTGCATTAAAAGCATTTTTTCCACATCCCATTTTTATCTGCATATTTAGCAGTACTCTGCCACGTGTAGCAAGATTTTTGTGGCTGAAACTGCTATCTCATGGGCACAACAGTTGCTTCTTGGTTGCCCAAGCAGGCTGTACATGCAGGTTCAGTGCTGGGACAAGGCCCTGCCTGTGTAAATTCCCACAGGAAAGAGAACTGATGACTGTGCCTGTGGGACAGGAATGACTTTGACATCCTCTGGCTGAGTTTTTGATGTGGATCATCAGAGAACCAGGGCTGCAGGGGTGCAGTGCTATGCTATCTTGTACATAGCATAGCTTGTCTTGCAGAGTATTTCCCATGAAAGCTGGGGAGTGGAGGATTTTTTTCTTTTAATTACTAGACATTAGATATTGGAGTCAGTATATATATAAGCCCTTTTTACTGCCCAATTTGTGAACTTTTAAAACCTGTTTTCTTGTTCCCATGCAGGTGCTGCTACTACGTCATCTTCCTCCTCATCACCGTCCTCCAGTTCAATTACAGCTGCAGTTATGTTAACCTTAGCAGAACCATCCATGTCAAGTTCATCACAAAACGGAATGTCAGTTGAGTGCAGGTGACAGCAGGACTTGCCAAAGCACTTTGCACTTAATGGCTGCTGAGGGCCACTCTTTTCTTTTTTTTTTTTTTTTTAATTTTTTTTTATACTGCACAGTGGCACAAAATTCAGACAAGCACTATTTTGTATTTAAAGTTGTTTCTTGACAAGCTAACTTTGCACTTAAGTGCACTTTTATGAAGAAAAAGTACAACAAACTGCTTTTCCTCAAGCAATAATTGTTTCCAACTTGTCTGGGAATTGTAAGTCCAGTGACTGGAAGGCCTTCCACTGTGGCAAATGGAGGCTGTTCACTGCCTGTAGAGACAGTACAATAAGCATCTAGTTGTTGGGTTGATCTAAATAAATGTGGTAAGGCTTACTGTACATGTATTCCTTGGTATTTTGTTAAAGCTGGAACATTTGATATTTTTCCATTTATTTATGACAAATATTGAACCTATTTTCATTTGTACAAGCTAATTGTTTTTTAACTGCTAAGTCACCTTATAGTGGCTTCAATTGTATACGTCAAGCACATGTATTCAATTCAAAACCTGCAGTTAGTGGGATGTTTGACATCGGTCCTGATAACCAAATGCGAGGATTCCTTTAAAAACAAACAAAACTGACTCATGTTTACAGGTTTGAATTAGGCTTAAATAGGTTACTCTGGGTTTTAATAACCCATTAATTGGAAAGAAACTACTGTACTTTGCCATTTTTCTATAAAACAGTATTTTTTTTTAATTTTGATAAAATACATTATGAAAAAGGAAGAAAATGGCTAACAAACTGTATTAAATCTTAATGTATAAATATTGTATTTAGCCAGTTTAAAGTGTATATTTATTCATAACGGATTATAACAGTTATATTTTTGTGTTTTCTTGTAAATGTTTCTTTTCCCTTAAAGCAACAAATATTTCATTTGTAATGCTTATTTTATTACGAGCTTCAAGGAGAGAGGACTTCAAGACCGAGTAAGGTGTGAGGTTATAATTTGTGGTTGCTGGTATGAACACTGCCACAAAGGGTAGTTGTTTTTAAAATACATAGCTAGCTGAGTGGTAGACATTTAATTTTTTAAATGCCTTGTACAAATTCCAAAACCAACTTCAAACTGTTTTCACTTGTATTGATTTTACGTTGTATGAATCCCAACGCTCTCCTGTTAATTATATACCTTTGTAAGACATTTGTATATTGCGGAAGTGTTCATTCAAGCTATTTAATACCTGGCACTGTTAATACACAGTACTTTATTGTACAGATTGTTTTACTGTTTTAATTGTAGTTCTGTGTACTTCTTTTGGCTGGGGAAAATAGAGGCTGGCATGTTTTTCTTTGTTTTCTGGCAATACAACATGTAAGAATTCAAAGCATTTTGTTTGTAGATGCTAGAGTGTCAGAATCCTTTACATTTGACTTTTCTAAGAAAAGCATTTTCAGTCTTCGTAGTGTGTGCTTAAGGCTAACTTTATTGATTTTATTGAAAATGGTTTCAAAGTATTCAGAATTGTACAGGACTGTAAAAATTTGTTGACAAACGTTGAAGGAAAAGCTTATAGAAAAAAGCTATAAAATATATATTAGGTTCTGCAGAAAATGGAGAATTATGTAATATATTGTACAAATGTAAGCAAAGGCCTCTGAAATAAAATGCCATAGTTTGTGAATCCCTGATTTTGTTTCTAACAGTTTAATTAAGCAACAGTAGCGTGCTCATTTAAATGACACCAACCTGCAGAATCAGTTCAGCAAAGGATATTTGATGTGGTGTAGTAAGCATAGGAAAATTAATTAGACGTTGTACATTGGCTCTGTGTTTTCCTCTTAGTGGTTGGCTAAAATTTATCTTTTTCAGCAGAAGTGTTGCTTGTTGACATCATTAACGCAGCACCGGTTGAAATAAAGAGGAGTTTGGATTCACATTAATCTGGTTAGTTTGAAAAATGGAAAAGAAAGCTCCTGAAGATACTTGCCATCTTCTAAAAACAACTGGCTAAGTTCAGATTTGGTGGAACTTGCATGGAACCTTTAGTTATATCTGCTCACACCATGCCTGGCCCTCCTTCTGTTGTCCAGAATAGTTGCACTTGTAAAATGGTGAATTGCCACTGAGGCTGGTAAATAGCAAATGACTGACAACAGGCTTTGGACACTTAAATTGTGAACAATCGCCATGATTTGAGACTGTCAGGGGCAACTTTAGCTTCAGTGGGGCTACTTGGAAGGTAATATACACGTTTAATAGAAACAGAGTTGTAATGGCTCAGTTCTGCCGTTAGTTTCAGGAGTACAGCTGGTACTGATTGAACTGGGATCTGCATTTGGGCAATTGAGCGTATTCAGCCTTCCACTTGCTGCTAGTTCTCTATCAGCTCTGCTTCAGTGCCAGCATTTGTGCTTTGATACATTTGTTAACTCCTATATATGAAGCTTTATTTACTTAACATGAAACAACTGAGAGATTCTTCATTAAGCTGCCTCTCGCGCTTTCTTGCTACTCAATTAAGTTGAAAGTTTTTGCGTAAGTATGGATTTGGGGTGTTTTTTATTACATAGATTATTTAATTTTTGCTCTCTTGCATCTAGTTCAATGATTAATCAGAATCTGTTCTGGGTGTTTTATATTGCACCTCTTCTGTGAAGTGTTTGTATTCTCTAGTTCATGTTACTGTGTCCCTGCAGTTACAAAGATGCTTTTGGCAAACTTGTTAGCTAGGCTAATGTAATCTGAGTTGCAGAACGAGAAATCTGAGCTTCCTTTCAGTTTACATATTATAATACTGCTTGAACATGTTGTGCTCCCTGCTTGGCGTGCACACTGTGCTTAAAGCTGAGAAAGTATTTGCCTGTACCTGTGAGTGCCTGCTTGTACAACCTTAAAAGAAAAATTGCCCCTCACTTATGCATTGCACCTTGGCTGAGTTGACAGGTGCTTTCTGTGTCTCACATTTGATGTTCTTGAGAACAGCTGTGTGTAGGCTTTCAGCATATGCTTGGGAGCTCATCTGGCTTGAAGGCTGTCTTTATTGCTCCCAGTATATTTGCACCAGTCTGTACCAGTGCTTGTACTACTTTTTACTGTGTGGTTTCTGTTGTGCCGTAACACTTTCTTCTCTACCTACCTTATGGTTCAAACTCACTCTCTGGTTGAGTTCCTGGAGGTAATATGCCTTTTGTTGAGCTCCAGCAATTATAAATCTCTGAAATCAGTCAGCAAAATGTTTTCCCAATGTAGTTTTGATGCAATTTGATGGTTCAGCCTATTCTACCCACTGTCACCTATCAAACTGCTCTGCCATGTGAAGGTAGTTTGGAAACACCAATACTTGTAAGTGCAGCATCCACTGACAGTTCTCAGCAATTTTTGTATTTTCTTGGGTTGTCCATGAGAGTCCTGCAATCCAGAAGGCCTAAATCAAGACCAATGCTTTACCTTATTCTGTCTCTGGATTACTTGTTCTACTTCAGTTAGATGCAAGTGCTAACAGAACTGCTCACACTGGCACCTCAAAAATGGGCCCGAAGTGCCTAAAAGATCACGTGGGAAGAGTACATAAAATCAGAGAACATCCTGATTTGGGAGGGACCCGCATGGATCACTGAGTCCAACTCAGTGTTCCACGCAGCACCACCCCCAGTCCAAACCGTGTGTGTGGGAGCGATGTCCAAACACTCCCTGAGCTCCAGCACTCGGGGCCGTGCCCACTGCCCCTGGGTAGCAGTAACTGTTCCTTCTACAGCGTGCTTCATCTTGTTACGTGCTACAGCACTGCGTTATCTCACCAGCCCAACCACGACAACCATTCGGGGCGGGCACACGTCACGGCGCTCGGCGCACTACGCGACCCTCCCCTACCCGCCCCCAGGTAGGTGTCACAGCCCTCCCGACGCAGCCCCGGCCCTCTGCGCGCGCGGTGCGGCAGCCGGAAGTCACGCACCTTCTCTTCCTGCCGCGCGCGTCCCCATCATGGCGGCGTCCGGAGGAGCCGCGGAGTCGCCCGCTGGGTGCGTTACCGCGCGCTCTGCCCCATCCCATTCCCCTTCCCTCCCCTTCTGCCGCCGCGCGGCGGTGTTGCCCCGTGGAGCGGCCGTTGCGGGGTGACCGCTGACGCCGTTCTCCTGTGCAGGGCCCTGTGCGGGGACTACGTGGTGGGGCAGGTGGTCGGCAGCCTCTTTTCGGGCGGGGCGGCGGCGGTGCGGCCCCTGGCTGGTCTGTTCCGTGCCGCCGCCCCGCCGCCCATGTTGGTGGCCGTGCCCAGGGTAAGATCTGCGTACCGGGACAGCGGAGCCCTCTCCCACCGCGTGCGCCTCGGTGTGAGGGCGGGGTTTTTAAATATCGGTGAGAGATTTTGCGGTGGGGTTTGGATAGCCCCGACTCGCCCCCCTTCCTTGTGTTGGGTTGGGGCCGGGTCGGCCCGATGCGATCTACGTGGCCTCGTAGCTGCATAGCGGAATGCCGCCCTGACGGACTCTGTGCCCCTCTGTGCATCGCAAAAGGAGGCGTGCAGCTGGGCCAGCTCCCGAGCTCAAGATAGAGCTGATAAATAAACGGTGTTTCAAATAAACTGCGATTTGTAAAACAGTTGTAGGGGATTTCTGGAACTTTGTTTCTCAAGTTAGTTTCTTTGACTTTTTGAAAAAGGAAAATAGGAAAAGAAAGCATACAGAAGCGGAGAAGGTGTCAGAGGGACAGAGCTCTTCTGTCAGAGAAGAACCTCCTAAGAAAGTGAAGAAAACCAGAAAGAAGGAGCTTTCAAAAGCAGAGGAGAAGTTGGCAAAGAGGTGCGTAGATGGTACCTTCTTAATGAGAGATTAAAGAAAAAAGCCTATCTTAACCAGGAAACAAAACAGTGAAATTTTAGTCTTCTTTTCCTCCCAACCTTGTGTTTTAAAGTACTATTTCCAGCTTGTGGAAACGTCAAATAGTTTATACTAGAAGGTGTTCAATACTTTGTGCTCCTGCTAGAGGCAGGCCCTCGGCTCATGGAACCAAAGCCTCTGTCAGAGAGCTGGCAGGGCTGCAGGCTGAGGTATCGTGTGGCTCCCTGGCTCACAGTGATGCCTTCAGAGCTGCTGTCAAGAGGCACCTTTAGCAGAGCAGTCTGCCAGCCTGAGCTGTTTGTCCTTAGTCTGCTGGCCTCTGTTGTGAACCAAACTGTTCTGTTGCATTGCCTGTTCCTGTAAACATGCAGGGTGAGCCGAGGTGCTGTCAGCTCAGGCAGGAAGCTTCTCCATTCAATTCCTGGATAGCAACGTTTGACTGATTATAGCTCTTGGGGCTCATACTGTGTCCACTTTCTGATGTTGTTGTTGCATTTTCCATATCCAAGAAAAGGTTTCTGCAGACAGAGATCTGTTAGTATAAGGGTGGATCTCAAAAGATGGTTGTGGATGTAATAGATGCTGGGAAGAAGCCTTATCTTATTTCTGGCATGCAATGATGACTTTTTTTTTCCCTTCAATTTTAGAGTAATCTTCTGAATTCTTTCTTAACTACTTCTAACTAGTAGTGGACTCCTTGGCCTGGGATAGCAAATAGTTTTCTGTATCACATAACAGTCAGATAAGTTTATTTTCTGCACTGGAGGAAGAAATAACATTTGAAATTTTATGTTGAGCATGACAATTTAAAATGTAAGTTGAAATACCTCTCTTAGAGGCATTAATTCTTGCCTCAAATGTCCCATTCTTTCCCATCAGTTACAATTTGCTTGTCTTTTCCTGAAAAGGGAGAGTGCTTTAGAACAGGCAGATGAAGATGAAGAGCGAAAACTGTTTCAGAGCAAAGCGAAGCAAAAAAAAAGGGCTTCTCATGCTGTTGCCAAGAGTGATATTAATTCAGGTACAGGCAGAACTGTAAAACAAGAGAAGAAAAAGAACGAGGCTGAAGAAATGATTAAAAACAAAAGAACGGTGTTTGTTGGAAATCTGCCTGTCAACTATACTGCTCAGGTACGTGAACGGAATCTGTCAGCTAAAGGAATGATAAAGATTATGACAGCCCTTGCTTTAAGGGAATGTTTCCACTTGGGATCTCACACGTGCTTATGACTAAAATCTCTTGTTGTGAAAGTGGGAAATAATGCTCATTATCAGAAACCTTCAGACGCAGTCTTTTTTGTTTTAGTGGAGTTGGGCTTTTTACAGCAGTGGATGCAGTTGTGTTGCTTCAGTAGAGTTTGTTGATTTCTTCTTCATAGAATCATAGAATGAATCGTAGAACGGCTTGGGTTGGAAGGGACCTCAAAGGATCACAAAGCTCCAACCCCTCTGCTGCAGGCAGGGCCGCCAGCCTCCCCATTTAATACTAGACCAGCTTGACCAGGGCTCTGTCCAACCTGGCCTCAAACACTTCCAGGGATGGGGCATCTGCAATCTGTCTGGACAGCTTGTTCCAACTCCTCACTGCTCTCTGTGAAGAACTTCCCCCTTCAACTAAAATCTGTGTAATAAATGAGAGCTATAAGTACAAAGCTGCAACCTGCTGCTCGTTTTGAGCACAAATAATACTTCAGATTTTTGCACAACGTTTTAAATTTGTACCATCCTCAGTAGTTAGGGATATTAATGCAGTTTTGGCAGTCCATAGAATAAGAAGTGGTCACGGAAAACAAAGAAATGCTTGCAAGTTGTTGGCATGTTTTTAGTAGCCTGTTAACATACTTTGCATGAGTGAAATGAAAACAGTGTAAAAACCATCTTGGTAGTGCGTGCCCAACAGTAACTTATTATCAGGATGCAGAAATACACTGAACGTCTGTTATGTTTTCTGTTCAGATGCTGAAGTCTCTTTTCAAAGAATATGGACAAATAGAATCCATTCGATTCCGTTCCGTGGTACGTTATTTTCTCTGATGTTACATGGCATCTGCTTTTCTGACCTTACGGGATACTGTTCCTAAGGCTTCTATCTTCATTAATTTAGAAGCAGGTTTAGGTGAGTGTATTTTTACCATTAGAAGAAGCACTGGCGATATTACTGCAGAGGCACCTTTCATCACGTTTTGTTCCCATATTGTTCCCATAACAGCAGTTTGTACCATCAGAGCTGTAGTTTTTCTCTGAGAAGGCCCTTATTATTGCTGATTTAACTAGGGTATTATTAAGCTGTTTTTAAATTACAGCAGCAAAGGCATAATCATTGTAACTATGTGTACTGTATGGAATGGGAGAAGATAGTTCTCTTGGAACTCAAGAAACAGCCTAGGCCAAAACAAGCTGTATAATTTTGAGATATTTCTAGATCATCAGGAATATCCATTTGCTCAGTGTACTGGCTACATAATGCTAAGTGGCAGTGGTGTTTGTTTGACTTTCTCTTCAAGGACAAAATAGTTGTGATATGTTATCTTGTCACTGTGATTACTTAATGAAAGCTTTTTTTTATCTTAAAGGTTCCAGCAGAAGTTGCTTTATCCAGAAAGTTAGCAGCCATAAAGTAGGTTCTGCTTCTGAGTTTTGTGCTTTGTTTTTCAAAGACAAAATGTTTTTTTTTAAAGTGCTTGTTGTTCATTGTTTTGCTGTTGCCTTTTTTTTTTTGTCTTTTGTTTCTTTGATTTTTGTAATACACTTTGACAACTGATAAGGAATTATAAGCCTAGCGTTAGCAGTAAATAATTATGTTAGGTTGCATTTCTTATATTTTAGGAAGGAGGTAGACAGTAGTTGTCCTTAATTCCTTTGGGTGTACTTATGAGCTGAGGAAGCTGAATTGGGGTCCATACACATGCTGTATAAGATGTACAGTTGGAACTCTTTTCAACAGAATGTGCTTTACAGGAATTGAAGTTGCTACTGCGTGCAAAACAGGGGAGATGTCAGTTGTTTAACAAGAAGTGCTTGTGCACAGCATAGTATCAGAATTGTTTAAAAAGTGTCTTTTTCCCATTCCAGGCGTAAGGTTCATCCTAACGTGAAGTACATTAATGCTTATGTCGTGTTTAAAGAAGAACATGCTGCTGTTAAGGCTCTCAAAAAGTAAGTCTCAGCTTTGTTCCTCGTGCCTGATGAGAAGGCAGATATGCAGAGTATTTAAAGATAAATTTAATCTGCCTCCTGTTCTTTGCTTGTATTAAAACAAAGATGGTATTTCAAGCTTGAAAGTAAATTTGCCTTTTGCAAAAATGCTATGCAGTGACTTTGTAAATGAAGCAATGATTCACTGTTTAATTTTAAGAACTTTTTCTTTTGATTACAAAAGAAATGGAACAGAAGTTGCTAGTGGATTTCACATCAGAGTTGACGGTGCATCAAACAACAGTTTGGTAAGTAGTGTGTGACACAAACTCACGTTCTGTGTTTTGCTGTAACAAATGACTTAGTGGCTTTCAACCTCTTGTTTTCTTTAGCATGACAACAAGCGATCTGTATTCTTGGGAAATCTCGCGTATGGTAAGTAAATTGGAACATCTTGCCTTGTTGTTTAGTGCTTATGGAATACAGTGACATAGGATTCTTTTATTTATTGTTTGAGGTACCATGTTTAGGTAGCTAACTATCATTTGTTGGAATCTTTTAAAATAGCACTTTTATTTTTTGACAGAGGCACCAAAAGGGCTGAGTTTTCAGCAGGTGCTGCACATTAATTGTTTTTCTTCTGTTATATTTCTAGAACTGCAAGCACTTCTATTTCTTATTGTTACTTCACATTTCTTAAATAAATATGACTAAGCTGCATATGTCACAGCTTAATAAACTGCCAAATGCGTGCTTGTACTTGTGAACCACTTCCAAGTGATGCACAGGGACAGCTTGTAATTTTGATGTTCATCTGTGAGCCACAGGATGAGTGACTCTGTGCAGGCAGCTGTTTGCTGTGAGTTGTTAGCTGAGTGGAGGTTCTCGCTGTGTAGTTCAGGTCAGTGCTTAATGAATATTCAGCTGCTTCTGAGTAAATGAAGGGATCACCGTCAGGTGTGGTCCATGTGAGGGTATTAATGGAGTGAGGATGCTTGGGATAACTTACTTTGGGGTGTGGTGTGGGACGAAAGGCCTGTCCTGTACCAATAACTTGATAAACAACCAGTACTGTTAAAACTTGACCTGTCTGTAAAGCTGGAGAAGTAACAGATCTGAGTATGTTAACATTTCTCTGCTGTGTAGAACTTGTGTTGGTACTGTCCTTCCATGCATCCTGCAGGAAAAGAGCAGTTTGGACATTGATAGTAATCTGGAAATTACTTCAGCACCTTTAACTTTTCTCAGCACATCAAATTCCCATAAAATTAAACCCTCACTGTTAAATTCAGACCCTCCCTAGTGCAGAGGCATATCCACGTAAAGAGAATTACTATAGAATAAAGTGTACCTGTACAGAAGACTGTAACCAGTGTTTTAGTACTTTTACATCCCACTTGTCTTTCTGGTTGCATAGGCATGAGACTGAGAAAGCCTCACGTGTGTGACCATTATCAGAATAGTCGTATTAAATCCCTTTTCCCCCATTCAGATAACATTTAGTCCAGTCACTGAGCATCAAGTTTCAGGAACTGCCAGCTCAGGGTTTGTATCATCAGTATTAATTCTCAGAAATAGATTATGGCATAAGAAGGAGTTTCAAAAATGTTGCTTGAATCTTCATTTCCACTGTGTTCAACCCATAACTGAAATTATTTGAAAAAATGTACTTTGGTCTTCATTCTTATTTGTGATTTGTATTGCACTTTTCAAAGGTAGGGGACCAATGAGTGTCAGAGGAAACAGTCCTTATATAAAGTCCACAAGCACCAGCATTTGCAAACCACTTTCAAACCATACGCAGTGATGGCTTAGAATTTCCACACTGTCTACAGTGTTAAGCTGTTGGAATTTTCTCTGAAACACTGATATTTGTGAACTTAATTTTATAGGTCCTGAATGTGTTTAAAATCTATTTGGATGCGGTGCTCAGGGACATGACTTAGCGGAGGGTTGTTAGTTAGGGTAGTATGGTTGGGTCGTGGTTGGACTCAGTGATCTTTGAGGTCTTTTCCAGCCTGAGTGGTTCTGTGGTTCTGTGATTTAAATACGTTTGCGTACCTAAATTGGTAAATGGTTTGGATTTAGGCTAGGCTTCTAAAGCTGTCTCTCTGAAGAGACGTGTCTTGCTGTGCTTGCCTGCAGACATCAGTGACAGCGCTGTGCGAGAGCACTTTGCTGACTGCGGAGATGTAGTGGCGGTGCGAATTGTGCGCGACAGACAGAGCGGCATGGGCAAAGGCTTTGGCTACGTTCTGTTTGAGGTATGTATGAGTGTCAGACTTCTGGACACTTGTCCAAATCGGAATTGGGAATTGCTGTGATGGCCTTACTAACACTTGTTTTTTTTAAATACGTACGCGATGTTAGACGGTAGCGCTGTTTTGTGTGTTAAAAGTAGCTTCCTCCAGACCTGTGGCAATTATTTTAGGTTGAGGACAAAGAAAAGTTGCAAAACGCTGATGAAAGAAATTAACTGTAAAGGAAAGATGTAATAGAGAAAAAAAACAAATTCACATGGCAAACAAAACACAGCAGTGTTTTCCCATTGGTTGTTTCCAAATGTAAGTGAATTCTTTCCTGCAGCCATTTCTGCAGCTCCCTAAACACTGCTTTTTCATGCTTTTTCTCCCAGATTCATCTTACTCAGTTTATTTCCTGCAGCCCAAGATCTTCTTTGTCCCCAGTTTCTCTCTCTCTCCTATGATTGGTGTAAGGTGTTTCAGAGTTCCCTTTCAAGAACACATGCCCCAGGGCATAAGCCCTGTGGGTGCTTGAGCACTTCTGACCAGATTTGACATTATGGAAGTAAAGGCAGTCAGGTGCTCTCCATTGTAAAAACCTGCCTGACAGAATTAAAGAAAGGCAGCCTTTTATTTGGAAGTCATCAACTGGAGTGTGCTGCTTTTCAAGTGGATGTCTGTTCTCACAGAATACAGATGCTGTACATCTCGCTCTGAAGCTCAACAACTCTGACCTGATGGGACGAAAACTCCGTGTGAAACGCTGCTCTGAGAAGGACAAAGCCCCACAGAAAAGCACCACCAATCGGTCTCGCGGCCCTAAGGACAGAGCTCAAACCACGCTGAAAAACAAGTCAGGCTCTCATGATTCATTTGTTGGCGAAAAAGCAAATCCAGCCAAAAAGAGCACCAAGCCCAAAAGACTGAAAAGCATTAGTAAAAAGAAAGGTGGGAAAAACAAATAGCCTTTTGAACAGCTAGCTATCTATGTTAAAAAAAAAAAAAAAAATAAAAAAATTGGTTCTTTTTAATAAAGCCGATGAATACAAGGGCGTTCCGTCGCGTCCTGTCCCTGTCCTTACCGTGCCTCCACCGCGCCGCCCTCTCCCTGCCGGTAGGGAAGAAGGGCGCCGGAAGGGTGAGGACTGCGCGGAGCGTGCCGCCGCTCGCGCATGCGCCGCGGGCCCCGCCGCCCGGCAGGCACCGAGGAAGCCGCCCTCCGGCGCGGGCTGATGACGCAGCGGAAGCGAGGCGGGGTCCTTTCTCGCCGCCCGCTCGCCCCAAGGTGCCTGCGGAGCTCGGCGCCGGCCTTGCGGAGGGCGGGGGCGGCGGCGCCTTCCCCGCGGCGCCGGGCACCATGATGGTGGGCAAGACCGGCGCCATCGCCGCGGGCCTCTGCGGGGCCCTCTTCATCGGCTACTGCATCTACTTCGACCGCAAGAGGCGGAGCGACCCGAATTTCAAGAACCGGCTGCGGGAGCGTGAGTGTCCGGGCCGCCCCTCCCCCGCCCGGCTCCCGCGCGGGGCGGCGGCACGTGGCGGCTCCGCGGCCCTCCCGGCCCGGCTTCTGCGGCCCCGCGCTCTTCGGCCCCTGCGCCGCGTGGTGTGAGCGGCTAACGCGGGCTGTGCGCGCCGGGAGCGCGGCTTGGGGTTAGATCCTTCGCCCCGTGCGGCGATCTGTTCATCCCGCACGCTTCGACGGGGCCTGTCGCTGCCGCGCTTTACGTGGCGGCGCTCGTTTCCCGGCGTTCGGAGGGCGATCGGATAAAGCTGCGGTCTGATCGCGAAGCCGCTCCTGCGCTGCGGCGTGAGCGAACGGCGGCCTTCGGACATCTTAGCCGCCGCATTCCAAACCCTCCTGGTGGCTGCCCCCTGGCCTCCAGGCATAAGAACGAATGCCAGAGCGAACCGGTGATTGATCCAAAACGCGGAGCTCCTGTCCTGTGGCTCCTCGTTATTTCACGTCTTCAACATTTAAATAAATGAGCGGTTGAGGAAGTTTTAAATTTAGCTTTACTGTGAGAGCGAGTTGTGCGAGGTATTTGAATAACGAGAAGCAGGCTGAGAGCTGTGGCTTGATTCTACCCCGAGAATAGGTGTGTTCCTCCAGTCACTTTGCTGAAGGTCAGGAATCACTCTCAAAGTAGATTTTCCTAGCAAGCAACTGTAATGTGATCAGCACATTTTGCTGATGAAAGAGCCATTGCTCGTGATCTGGGATCGCAGAAGCAGTTTTGTTTCCTCCAGGTACTTTTTGTCCCACAGTGCAAGGTTGGCAAATTTCAGCATAGTAGACTGGTATTTGTCTTGCATGGAAAACTGGGGTTTGGAAGAATCATTGTCTGCATAGGCTGAGCCATTGGAGCAGCTTTAGAAGAGGGCCACGAAGATAATCAGAGGGCTGGAGCATCTCTTTTCTGAAGAAAGGCTGAGGGCACTGACCTTGTTCAGCCTGGAGAAGAGAAGGCTCTGGGAAGGCCTTGCTGCAGCTTTCCAGTACTTGAAGGGAGGTTATAAACAGGAGGAGGACTGGCTGTTTTCATAGTCTGATAGTGACAGGACAAGAGGGAATGGGGAATGACTTTAAGCTGAAAGAGAAGAGATTCAGGTTAGATGCTAGGAAGAAATTCTTTACTCAGAGTGTGGTGAGGCCCTGGCACAGCTGCCCAGGGAAGCTGTGGGTGCCTCATCCCTGGAGATAACCTAGGGTAGGTTGGATGGGGCCCTCGGCAGCCTGAGCTGGTGGGGGGCAGCCCTGCTTACAGCAGTGGGGGAGTTGAGGCTGGATTATCTTTAAGGGCCCTTCCAACCTAAGCCAGCCTGTGCTTCCATGATACGATTCTATGCGTTTCATAAAATTTGTACAGAAGCTCTGGCAGGGATTTTGCATCCTGTTTGTTTTCATTTTCCGAGTTCTCATCAAGTAAGATTCTGAACAAATCTTACACTTGTTCCATGAACGCTGCTTAACCTTGCTGGATTAGAAATTTATGTTTGCTTTAGAAGTGAAAGAAATCCGTCGTGGTTTGATATGGAGTGGCTGCTATTTGGAAGACAGAACAGAAAGATAGAGATCCTTAGCCACAACACACTGGGCAGCTTTCAGTTGTAAGGCTTTAGAGAATGCTCAGGGTTTTTTTTCTTGTTCTTTAATACTGTAATTTTTCCTTCAGTGTAGGTGCAGTCAGTGACCTGGTGATCATGACAGCATTTTTAGTGCTGGATGGCAAAGCTTGATCTGTAGAATTTTTAACAAGCAGGATCAAGTGCAGCAGCCAGTTGCAGTTCCTTGGATGAAGATGTGCTGTTTAACAGTGAAATTTAGAGCAGGTCGTCTCAACTAGTGTTCTTAGGATAAGATTATTGTTTCAGCCTCTCTAGTGCAATGTCAGCAAAGCCTGGGAGGGACAGAGCTCCCATGTATCAAAGGATTGATTGCCTGCTGCATTTGGTCAAATACCAGCTGGCAAACAAAGAACCGATAACGCTTTTTGCCATCTCGGTTGTAATTGACATCCCTTTGTTTAAGCAGCATCAGGACCAAAGTCTGTGTTGCGAAGGCACGCAGTAAATAAAAAGAAAGCAGCCAGACTGGGATTTCAGGAGATGAACCAATTTCATGAGAGTCTGCAAGAACTCCTGGACTTTGGTTTTCTGATGTCTTAATCTTGTTTATTTAGTACACACAGCGTTCTTAATTAGTTTTTTGTCCCTAGTTTTGGTGCTTAGTCTTGGGGCCAAAGGATAGTAAAGCTGGAAGCACTGGGAGCTGGTCAGTTCTTGCACAGCAGATGAGAGCAGAAGAGGTAAATGGTCTCTGTTTTTGTGGGACTGGCTTCTGTGCTGCTGGTGTGGTGCATGGAGTTCTGCCACCACTACCTGAGCATCAAGTTACCCACTGGTTTGCATTGGAAACTTTCCATGTACAAGAGCTGGGCCTGAAAAACCTGTGAGGTCTGTGCGGCACAAGAGCTGGTGTGTTGTATTAGAACAACTGTCATGCGTGCTAATGCACTTTAAAGCTCTGTGCATAAAATTGGGAGCGGGCAAACTGAAGTCACCAACTTTTAGAAGGTGAATTTGTATTTAATAAAATAGAAAACAATGGTATTGTTACAATAGCAAGGGTTCTATATGACACAATGTTTTTCTGTGTGTAATGATGTGAAATTTTATATACAGGTCAGTATGCTGTAGAAACTCAAGGGTGAGGAGTTAGGAAGGTACCAAGGAAGATGGAAGGATGATCCATGCGGTTAGAACGTGCATTCCCTTCATGAAAGGAACATTTCATCTCACCCGTAGATTTCATGTTATGTTGTCACTGCTAGGAAATGATTTCCTGGACATCTTCCTCGTGTGGACAGTCTTGAATTCTTAACTCACATCCATTAAAATTTTTAGTCATATTGTTCAGAAGTATTTCCAACGTGTAAAATTGTGTCAGAAGGCAGACAAGGGCTGTGTGGCAGCTGCCCAAGGTAGGTGGGTGTTCATGGAGCTGACTCTGAGGACCAGGAGCACAGTTACTTGACTGTGGGCCATACCAAGTTACATCAAGTTACATTGGTGTAACTGTTTCAGTTGATGAACTGAACAACAAAATGGTTCTAAGGAAATCACCAGTATTACTGAACTTAGGTTGGGATAATTATTCTTGTATGCATAACCACTATCATAAAATATTGTTATACCTGCCCAGTTGCATTAAAAACAAGCTACATATCATTTTAATTACATTAGCTGTGCTGGAATGCTGCACTTCTCTGTTGCAGACCAACTTTATGTCTTCAGGTTGAATGATTGAGCCTGTAAATGTTTGTTTTGCCTGTCACCATTTGCTCTCCTCACTTATTTAGTTTCAGGAATGTGTGCTCTGGTAATGCTTTTGCTGTGGGACAGTGAGATCCTGCTCCTATGTAACTAGTTCCCAAACCTCTGCTAAAGCAAAGCAGCTGCTATTCTGCTGGTGGTGCAGTGGTGTATTTCAGAATGAATGTGGCTTAACATTGGGTAGCCTTGCCTTGTAGGCAGTTCTGTGGCTTATGATTGCTGGAAATTCACGTAGAAGAATCCTGTATTAGCTTAATTCCCTTTACTTCTCAGTGCATGAGGAAGATGTGAGTACAGGCTCTGCGCAGTTGGTGTTGAGGATAGGCAGCAGGAGAGGAATTGCCGTTCTGAATCAATGTGCCAGCCCTCATTAGACCTCTGAATGGTACTCTGTTGCAGAGAGCAGGTTGCATTCTTGTGTTGAGTCCTCAGTATTTGGAATATATTAACGTTTTCTTGTTTTGAAATTGACTTTGACTCATTCACTTTATAGAGCTATCATCTGAAGTCTTTTTAAACTGCAAATTAAAAAACACGTGTTATTATTCTTACAGGAAGGAAGAAACAGAAGCTTGCCAAAGAGAGAGCAGGGCTTTCCAAGGTAATACTGTGTTCAGTAATGCAGCACTGTTTTGAAAAAGGTTTTATTTGTATCAGGCTTGCTTGTGAGGTTTGTTTAGAGGGCGACTTCTCTGTTTTGATCCCCACATTACAAACCTTTCTGCAGATATGCAGCCTTTAGATTTTTTTTAAAGCTTTCACAAATAACCATATGAAAATATGCCATTCCTTTTCTGAGTCAGGTGGAAAACCATAGAAACCATAACATTTCCTGTGTGACTTGAAGATGTTTTCCTTTTCATAGTGGGTCCACAAGTACTTTCCAGATGTAAGAAACATGGATGAGATAGACTTGTAGCTAAACTTGGGAGATTGTTGTGGTACAAATTGAATTTGCTAATCTGCTTTCTTGTTGCCAATGGTTCCTTTAAGAAGAGAGAAATTTATCCTAATGCATTCCGAGGGCTGTGATGAACATAACACACTTTGGAAATTATGTTTGCTACAAAACTGTATACTTAATAAACCAAGTAGAGGTATTTCAGACTCTGTCCCTCTATGGATGTATAATGCAATGATTGGAGACTTGAGTCTGATTTTCAATATTGCTGTGCTTATGTTTATCTTAGTGGTGATACATACAATTCTTTTTTGAGTTTCCATGTAAACATATGATTGTATTTGTTTGGTTTTGGCTGAGAACATTTTGTGCTGAATTATTAACTAAAGTTTAAGGGCCAGCTTCAGTTTTACTGTGTGTGTTACAGCTGCCTGATCTGAAAGATGCTGAAGCTGTTCAGAAGTTTTTTCTTGAGGAGATCCAGCTTGGGGAGGAACTACTAGCTCAAGGTAATAGCATAATTTCTTTTGAAGGGTAAGTGGTAAAAATAACATTTTTTAAAAACCTTTTGCTAGATTTCTGTCACTGGGGAGTCAATTGATCCTCTCTTAGGTTTGGTTGCTTTTTTCTAACCTTCTGTGTTCAGAAGATTCAACAAGGGGAGGAGAAAAGAAATGTGGTTTAATTCTAAGTTGTTCAATCCACTGTTGGTGGATGTTTTTTGTAAATGCTTCATGCTGTGGAAGAGGTTTGTTCTCCAAACGTTATGATTTGTCACACAGGTGAATATGAGAAAGGTGTTGATCACTTGACCAATGCCATTGCTGTGTGTGGACAGCCGCAGCAGCTACTACAAGTTCTACAGCAGACTCTTCCACCACCAGTGTTTCAAATGCTTCTAACTAAGCTCCCTACAATAAGCCAGGTATGTGAAACACTCTGTGTTGTTGAGGTTGGAAGGTAACTGAGCTTCTTCTGTCACGTGCTACGTTAGCCTTGGGTATTGGTTTTTATGATTGATTTTCTTAAATGTTCAGTTAGACAAAAAGGTTTTTCACATGGAACAAAATATGAAAATGTATGGAAAGTATTGCATGGCATTGATAGCAAACAAGTTAAAATAGGAATACAAAAATTCTCTTATGCACAGAGTATGCTAAGCTATTAAAGTAGAGACAACTGTGGGCATCTTACTGCATAAGCAGATCCACTGTTTCCCAGATGGAAGTTGGGTCTGAAAAAAAAGGTAACTTTCTTGCACTGGGTCTTGAATCTCAGCTTTTTTAAAATGACATGTAAGTATCTGTAAGTGCTATAAAAGTCTGTCAGAATTAACCTGTTGGTTTTGGTGGCTATCAACACGGAATGTTAATTAACACCAAAGCACTTGACAGTTTTAGAAAGTCTTCCAGGTGATAAAAGTGCTGGTAGCTGTGTATATAAAATGCACTTCTTTTTAGACTGATTACTGTGCAGGTAACATTGATAATCTGCTAGCAAGAGAATCTTGGAATTCCAAGGGAACTCCCTCAGGATGTTGTCTCACATGAAGCAGACACTCTGTGTTTATCAGTCAGCTGTCATTACAGCTCAGGTGTGGTTACATTTCAATTTAAGGTTCTAATTGTTAGTAAAAGCACTGAAAAGCATCAGCTAAATGAGATATAAAGGAGGCAGTGGAGCAAAAACATTTAATGAGAGAAAGCAAAAACCATAGATGTCACAGAATACATCATAGAATGGCCTGGGTTGAAAAGGACCACAATAATCATCTAGTTTCAACCCCCTGCTGTGTGCAGGGTCGCCAACCACCAGACCAGGCTGCCCAGAGCCACATCACTTATCTGACTTCAGCTTTGGTAGCTACTGCAGTGTGTTACTTCCACAGAGGTGGCTTTAAAACCTTACGTCAAATAGATTACAATTTTTAACATTAATCAGGTTTCTCAGTAATCACACAGCTTAATTTTCAGTGTAAAATTACATTGCTTGATAATCAGTTGCCTACTGTCAATCTTATATAATTGTGAATGAGTTTTTCTCCTTCTTACAGAGAATTGTAAGTGCACAGTGCTTGGCTGAAGATGATGTTGAATGAGGTCACACAACAACAGGGGGAAAAAGTGTTTTCTTACCCCAGAAGATGAGCATCAGTAGGGGGATAAAGGGGCAAACATAGTAGTTAATGGACTGTGTACCACATCGGGTTCTACCAGAGTTAAAATTAACTTTGTGTAGGTGGGTTTCACAGGATTTTATTTATTATCCCAGTGAAAAGTGTATTTTGATAAAAATTCATTTTATAAATACACTGTGTTGAGTTATCAAAGTATCACTAACTTCATTATTATTAAAATATGCAGTTGTAATGTTGTACATATAAAGACGTAAAGCTACAACCTATTGAAAACCCAATGCTCATTTTTTGAAAAAAAAAAGAAAAAAGAATTAAAGAAAAAAGTTATGGCAATAAAGATTTATCCACACTTGTGTGTCCCTATAGTACTGCTTTAAATGTCAGAACGTTTGGGTGTCAGAGCAGGGCAAATGATCTAAAATAGCATTTTAAAAAAACCAAAAGTGTTATGACGGGTCTTCCAATGCTTTTAGTTAATTCAAAACCTCATGTAATCCCCTGAGAAAATAGGCATGTGATCGTTTAAACAGTAACTGATCACATTAAAAAGAAATGCAAATCAGAATGGTAATAGGTGACTTAGCTGCTGGAGGAATGAGAGATCTGTTTGTCAGGAACAGTAACACCTGTAGTGATGCATGTCAAAACCAAATCTGCCAAAAAGGAACTTCTGTTAAAGCACTTGTGTGAAGTAAAGCTGTTTATAATAGAACCTTGGGCATATTTTCGGAGCATAATGATATATTTTTTTTGAAAGCGTTCAACCTTTTTGTAAAATAATTAACATTTCAGTCTCTAATTGTTAAGATGGTAGAAAATATTTAGCAGTCTTTGGCATTTGACTTGATTGTTTTGGTGCCGATTCAAATTACAAAGGTAAGATGATGACATCCCCAGGCTACACTAGCTGAAAGTGCTGGAATTAGAAAGAAGTAAAATATCAGAATGAGAGAAAACAAGGAAAATATATTGACTTAAATATGTTTTCAGAATTCTACTACTCATTTTCCATCAATAGGGTATTTTGAATTTCAATTTAGAGCAGACTAGTTTCTGCCATTTTCTGTTTTTGTGCTAAGGCCACTCTCATGGCAGAAAAAAAAAAAGCAATTAAAAAAAAGCAATTAACAGTGTGGCTTAATGTTTTTGGCATTATGACTTGTTTCAGTTTCATGAAAAGAAGAGAGAAGAATGCTTTGGTCTAATGGTTACATTAATTAAATGTCTAATTTGATCTAATGTTACATTAATAGAAAGGTACTAGATGGCATAGTCTGAGTAGAAGAGAGAGGCTCTGAAAGCACTCTGGCTAACGTTCCCATATATCTTTCCCACTCCAGCCTGCTGTATGTTTTTGTAAAGGCAGATTCTTCCAAAACGGGACCAAAGTTCCAGAAATTGCCTTTCAGAGTCTTTGAGAGGTTAAATGGAAGGTTCATGGTCACCCACTTGTTACATACCAAAACTTGGGAGTACAAATGGCTTTTGCTGAGTCCACCAGCTTGGACAATTCTTTTTGCTGTGGAAGAGAAACTTCTCCACTAATTCTTTGAAAATACAGTTTCCCAAAGTTTGAGCTGCTGTTCAATCTTTCTGTAGTGCATATTAAAGTTTATAGCTGGTAGGAACAAAATTTCTTGAACAGCTGACTATAACTTGGTCCTTTTGTTGTTCAGGTGCCATCAGGTAGAAGTAAAACTTAGCCATCATCTTCAGGTGACGATGACTGGTTTCCTCTTTTAATTTGAATTAGAGATATAAAGTTATTCTGCTAATAAGATATTTAATAAAAACACTGTGAAGTAGTAGAAGGTTCTGTGCTTATGGGGTGCAGCTGGACTATTTGGCGGACTTCGCCTTTTACATTTTAATTTTAAAGGTTTGGAAAAATTCACAGATTATGCTGACAGAACTGCTCCCATATTTACCTGCTGTCCTTAGCGGTGGTGGCAATTTCACTGTAAGATCTTTTTGGCTCATCTTTTAGCTTCTTATGGTAGATCAAGATTCCTTAAAACTCAAATGATGTAAGGCACCCCTCCTTCAAGACTGAATATTTTTTTGTGCTCCTTGGTATAATGTTGCCACTTTGAATTCAAAGTTTAGCTTACAACAGTGCTTTCCTGAACTAAGTGTTTTAGCAAATCTTTCTGTCAGTTCCTTTGATGGAAGACTTGGTGATAGCCTGATTGTAACTACGGAAGTTCATTGCTTTAATAGTTGTTATAGGTACCCGTACTACTTTAAACCTTTTTAGTTTTCTTGATCCTGAAAAACTAGATCTGAATGACATTTTTAGACTGTGGATTTAAATGAAGCCTTAAGAAGTACCGATATTCTCAAATTCTATAATCCTAAAGTACCTGGCTAGTATGATGATGCAAGCTCTGATACCTGATTTGAGTGCCTTGGCTAATAGGGTGGGAATGCGGAATCCTTTGAATAAGACTGATATATTTTATTTTTTTTTTCCCAAAAATCTAACATAAAACTTTATGAAAGGTGTCTAGGATGGGAATTTGATGTTGCTCCAATAATGGCGAGCTCCTGCTGTTGTAGCTAGCATGCACAGCCTACAGATATAAGAGGCTCTAACTTAAAACTTGTTTCAGACACAAGCAAAGGTGCAGGTCATTGAAAGTGCAGTGGTAGTAATGCATCTTATTGCATCAGTAGTAGTAATGCTGCTGCCTTAGCTGTATACAGTACTGTATTCCTTTTTACCTGTGCAATTTAAAACAAGGTGGAAGTGAACTATTCAGTTGTGGATTTGCTGCTGGCAGTCTCACAGCTGCTGGTAAATGACATCTGTAATTGTGCTTCGCTGCAGGTAAGGCTACTGTTTCTCTCAGAGCCATCTTCTGCTCTGTAGTGCTCCAGGAATGAGGCACTTGGTTTCAATGCATGTGACCACTCTGAGAATTTCTCATAAAGGAGGTCTGTTAATTTTGTGTTAGGAAGTCTCCTGTCACCAGTTATGAGTTTCTCTGACAGCTTTTATAGAAAAAAAAAAAAACAAGCCAAAGCAAAAAAAAATCCACCTAACAGCCTACAACCAACAGCTACTTTCATGATTGTACTTTCTTTCATGTCTCACCATTAAGTTTTTTAGATAGCAGGATCAAATCCAAAACCAGAGTGATCAGGCACACACTGAATCATCTGGCACTAATTTCCTTACCCTGGGGTATGACGGAATATTATTTTTGCCCATAACTTCAAAAATGGAGAAGTCCCAGCCCTAGTCCTGCTGTGTAGGAGATTAGCAAACCATCATCAAAGTAAAACTCGAGCTGTTCGTGCACCCAGAACAATCTTTCTAAAGTTTCATTTGTATATCTGTTGATGGTGTGTTGAAAGTCCCTTAGGCTCAACAACGTGACCGTTGTGTTAAAATTAATATGAGTTAAATCTCAAGGGAGTCTTTGAAGTGGTCAGTAAGTGCTTTTAGTGTGTTTCAAAGGCATGTTGGACGCTACGCCCAAGCTGAGTTTTTTGAACAATGCAGGTATGAAAAAGGTTGATGTGAAGAATATAATTTTGTCAAGGTTTCTGTTGTACCCAAATCTTGGTTTGGTTTTCAGTTTGTGTGCTTACACTGACCAGTACAGATCATGTTCTTGTTTGGGGAAGGACTGAAAAAAACACCTGTCTGCGTAGCAGTCATATTTGACCACAAATCTGTCTTGCAAAGAGCTGAAACATGCTTAATTCGTAAGGACAAGTAGCTTTTAGGCACTGCAGAGACTAAGCTTCTGATGCAGGTAGCAATACTTGCTCTCTGCAGTTGGACCAAAATGAAGCTTCCCAAAGATGTGGGCATTCAGTGCTGTTCTCCTGTAACATCCTGTGTGTGAATGTGTGAATGAAACCACAGAAAACAGCTGGCCCTTCTGTGATATTTCCGTACCAGGCTGCCCAGCCTACTAGAGCTAGGTAATGTGCAGGTTCTTTCCAAGTGCAGTACTTTCTGTTTGTGCTTAAAAACAAAGTCAGGGTCTTCGTGTCCCTGAAATAGGGCCTTACAGGTGCTACCCTAACAGATTATATACTGTTTATTATTTATTGTCATTAGACAAGGTGACCACCCTCTGTGTTTCCTGATCACTGCTGTAACCTAACAACCATGAATTCCTAAAGGCTTGTATGCTCTAAGCTTTTGTCTTTAGAGGTGTAATTCCAGTTCCTGGTTTGTGAAGGTCAGGCCTTGATTTAATGGCCTGATAGATATGTGTCTTGGGGCTTTTACTCATTTCCCTTGCACTCTGAGGATGTCCTTGTATCCTGGTCTTTGGGATGAGGGTGTCATTGGTGCTCACCCATTCTGCTATGGTCACTGAATGGGGTGCTGCTGCTCCTAAAACAGTGTTGCTGCAGTGCAGCTTATGTGGCTTTCAAGTATCAGATTTCTACTCTGCATGGGGACAGGAAACAGCTGCTGCCAAGTAGTTCTGCCTCTTCACGACTTGGGCCCTTACAACTGTGAAAAACTGATTTGGTCGTACTATCATTTATTTGAGCAGGTCTTAATCTAAACAGCAGAGGGCAGTTTTGCACATCTGTTTTGTGCAAGCTCATCCTGCAAAATCCTAATTTTCAGAATCTTCACGTCTGGAAGGGTGTTGCAATGCAGCATTTTGTCCAAACAGATTTGATACAGTGTATGATATGTGACCAGTGGGGGCAGCAGTGGCATCTGTTTCTACTGACACCCAATTTTGGCATTTTAAATCCTCACATGTTTGTGGCGGTTATATAATTACAGCCATTTCCCTTCCCTTCCATCCCTTAGCCCAAACCAGGTATATAGGGAAGCCACCTGCATTGTGCCACTTAAACCATGCCAGAAAATGCAACTGCATGTCATTCCCTGACACATCAGAGAAGGATTCCCCCTGCCCAGATGTGATTTTTCTGGATAAGCTGAGTGAAATGAGAGCTGTCAGCTGCTGTAGGGGCGGAAGAGAAATATACGGCTTTAGCCTGGAGTTGGGGTTAACCACCTCCTTTTCCTCCCACCTCTCACCCCCCCCTTCCCCCACCCAAAAAAAAGCAAAATGTTGGCATTAGGGTGCAGTTTTGTTGCAATCCTGTAGCTGATGTGGAGGAGCTGGTAGGCTCTCCGATGCCTAGGAGGCAGCTATTTGTAGCAGAATGGCACTCTGGCTTAAGACCAAATCATAACCACTCCTGTGCTTCTGAAGTGCTGTTTCTGTGCTTTGTGGTCATGTTTGCAGGGGAAGGTATATGTTGGTACTGTAAGTGTAAATGGAAGTGCTTGCCCCTGTATTATCCATCAGCAAGCATTTTTCTAGACATTTCACTGGTTATTATGAAATATTTCAGAGTCTGCTTAAAGCATAGCAAGTACCTAGAGAAAGTGAGCTGTTCAATAAAAGAAGCCATCTCTGCAAACCAAACTTTTCTCTCCTTAGGTCAATCTGGATGTGTTACACCCTCTAAGGTAGCCTGAAAGACATAGAAATTCGCTGTAACAAACAAATTCTTGCCCGCTTTGGCATGTATGTAAAAGAGCATTTCCTGGAGCTCTGGAACAACCTGATTAGCATCTTTTGTTGTATTTAAAATGTTTAATTGGAAGTAATGTACTTTCCGCTGTGATGATTAAAATGACAATGATTATTGCATGAATTTGTTAATTATAATGCAATGACTAATTAAATGGAGAAATGGAGAAAAGGGATTCCTGAGCAAGCATGTTCTTTGAGAAAGTCTCTGCTGGTGTTTTTAATTGATAGTGCATGTGTAATCAGTTCATACCAGTATCTCGTTATTGATGGGAATGGTGTTTGGTTCTGTTGGAAATTTACTGTCATGGCACATTGACCTGGTGTTATGCGATTGCTTGGTCCTGTAAGTGAAGAATACCAACTTGTAGAATGAAGGAAATGTAAGGCTTTGTATATATAATGAAGAGAAACTGCAACTATTCCCAGGTTGTAGCCTCCATGTTTATTGAGTTCTTCCAGCTTGGGTGTTTGCTATAATGGCACTCAGCTCAATTTGCATAAATATGAGGGGTTGCTGTTTGCTTTTCATTTGCTTTTATCTCTCCATCTAAAGTTCTGAGCATTAACATCAGGCCCCTTGGCTTATGTTAGAAGTTGTCTGACAAAGCTACGAGCCCTTTTTCACTTCTCTGTTGGGATGTCATCTACCGGCCATTGGCACTGGCAGAATTCTTAGCATGAAAATGTTATTATTACTTCTGTGTCAGCAGAAATGTATGTGACACTGTGAAGAATCTGTCAAGAGGGAGTCTGTGCCTCTGCAAGCTTACAGTCAGCGGTCCTGATCCTGTAACTTACTCTGCACCGTCCCTTCCTTAGGGAAACCTAAGCTACCAAGATCAGGACATGGGGACAGTGAAACAGGAAGGAAGAAGGTAAGGTTTAGGAAAGTCTGTTTGGTTTGTTATTTACTGAGTGGATGTTTTGTTGATCTGGTTTATGTGTATAGCTCTAAAATGTGCTTCTTTTCTACATCGTGTTATTTTCAGACTGGTTGAGTAATCAGTACTAGTTACTGTTACCATCAGGAAAAATCAGACCTCAGCCAACTGCCAACCTGGTTACAAATCATGAAACCTACCATAGAAAAACCAAACCCAAACATTAAACATCGCTTTATGGTTGAAAATATTTGAGGCATAACACCCTCCATCCCCCACACTGAAATCAAATACCGTGAACTGTCAACACTGGGTTAATTATTCTGCTGGTGGTGCCAGTAGTCCTGCATTTCACAGGTAGCTTCTGCATTGCAAATATAAGAAGCAATTTTTCAAAATTTGTCTTGCTGTGTGATAGCAACTTTAAATGTAACTCTGACTGTTCTGTCAAAAGTTGCTTTAAAAAAGTTGTGTTCTGTGCCATAGTGCCATACTTTTGGTGACTCTATCATGCAAATGGAAATGCTGGAACATTGGTGTTAAGTGGGCATAAGCAAAGAGCCTCTAAAGCAATGCAGTGAGTCAGCATCCATCCTTTATGTTGAATTGCAAACTGTGAATACATGAGGAGCTGATAAAATTGTTGAAAACTGGAGAAGTACATTACTGCAAGAAATTTATATCCTAGTGTTGGCCATTTTGCATTACAAATAACACAGCTTTCTACAGCTTGACTCCATTGCTCAAAGTCCTTGTGGTTGGAGCAGATGTTATCTATTGACCAGAGTGGCTGTACTCTTCTTTTTCTGCTTTTGGGGTGATACCTGGAAAGGAGAAAAATATGTGTTCAGCAGGAGCTGGCTGTGTGGTAGCTGTGTATACAGAGGGCTGGATGGTTGGACAGGTGTGGCCTGCCACCTTCATGAATCAACAGGCTGTCTGCTTCTTAGTGAGAGCTCAGGTGAGCTCAGTGAGCACTTCAGTGCCTTGGATGTGCCGGGCAACGGTGGATGGTACATACTGATAATTTAAATTAGTTTTCTAAAGCACACAGAGACGCTGGGATGGAATATACCGATATTAGAAAGTATTCTTCCCTTGCTTTTTGTAAAAAAAATGTGAAGTGGGGGAAACATCTATCTTCTGTGTAGAGTTGCTGCCTTTGTTTTGGTTGTTATCAGGATGTTGTTTGCTATGAGGCTCTGCCAAGGTCAGTCAGTGGCAGTGTTCTCTCTGCTGGGTTGCCCTCAGAAGTTTTCATCAGGCCTGTTAATATCTGTCACTGCACTATAGATCTTTTCACAGGTCGATGTCTCCTACCTTGGGCAGCACATTTTCAATAAAAGCAGTCGCGTCTCCCTGGTTTTAAATAAAAGTTTTAAGAAAATGGATTGCAGTCTGCCACTGCCAGCAGTTGCTCAGAATTCTTCATGACCTTTCCTTTTTTCAATTTACTGTTCAAATTTTGCCTCCCCACCTCCTGGTAATATTCCAGATTTTCTTTGCTTGGTCTCAGGGTGACAACACAACCTTTGCTGTAGATCAGTTCAGCAAGGACTTTGTAAATATCCTACAAAGTATTCATAGGTCATCGTTGTATTTGTGGTCATCAAAGTATTCAAATAGGATCTCTGGGCTTTTGCAGAAAGGCTGCTGTAAGATTGATTTACTGGAGCTGCATAGGTTATCTTCATTTTGGGGAAATTAACTGTTTTTTTCTTTCTTGGAAAAGCAAGTTATTTTTGCTACTATCAGAGTGTCACCCTTGCTGACCCGGCTATTCAGGGCATAAACAGAACAGCTGTGCTCTTGGAGGCCTCACAGGATCCAGGGGCCAAAGCTAATGATTAGCCAGACATACTGCTCTTTGCACCAGACCTAAATGCAGTCGGCTGCGAAACGCTTCTCACTGCCCATAAGGTGTGAGAATGAGCATATGTTTCCGATGGGATGTATAGGAGCAGAAAGGCCTATGCCAAGAGGCAGAGTTTTGCAGGCAGTCTTGGATGTCTGATGTGAGGCTTTTGTTGCTCCCCAAAATGGTGGTCTCTTCCAGTAGAGTTCAGGCAGTAGGACTGTTGTTTCCTGACTAAACAGGACTCTGCTTTGGCCAGAACTTTCAAGTTCAGCATCTTTCAGTGAACATCAGAATTCACATGCATCAAATTATTTTTTTTTCTTTTAACTCAGAACATGGAGGTCATACAGAACAATCAGTCCGCTGTCCTCTGCCTTCTGCTGGGTATCTTCTGAAGGCGGAGTGCCTTCCTTTTGCTGTTGGAGGGACTTTGTATTTTGGCTTTTCTTTTTTCAGCATTGGAAGGTTCTTTTCAGCATACAAAGGAAATGTGTCATCACCGAAGCACTTAACGGAGTTCAGTTTTAAGGGCTGCCATCAGGGCTGCTGAGGTAGCTGGTGCAGCAGGGCTGGGAATAAGACATCAGCTCTAGGTTCATGTCTGTCACCTTGGAACAAGGTAGGGCTGACTGTCCCTCCCATTGGGGTGGATGTGGGAGGCGGGAATCTACAGGCCTCAGTGTAAACACCAAGTTTTCACAGCAAAGCAAAGCCAAGTTTGGCTTACACTTCCTTTGGGGTGCATCTTTCCCTTTTTCTCAGACCAAGCAGTTTTGTAGTGGCCAGCTTTGGTTGTAAAAGGCTGAGAGGAGACTCAACCTCTTTTCCATGCGGGTGCCTGCGTACAGGCACAGGGTGGTGAGGTGGGAGGATGCAGTGCCTCACGTATTCTGGCTTGCCAGAGCCAGTGCCACTAGATGGCAATGTGGTACTCTGGTACCTTTTCCTTCCCGTACAATAATTGCTTTTTCTGTATTTATCTCTGCCAAACTGGTGATTGCACCCACCACCCCGGCAAAAGAACAGAACAAAATCATTTCATAGAACATTACAGCCATTGTGCCTTTTTCTTTTCTTTTTTCCTTCCCTTACCCCACACCCCCAACCCCAGTTCTTTGTCCCACAGCGGGGTGCAGAGGTTTAAAAACTTTCTTAATCTTTCTCCTTCTAAAAACAGAGAAAACGCAGTCTCTTGGGAGCAATTAGCTGTGAGAAAAGCATTTCTCAAACAATTGCCAGGAAATATTGTCTTGACCGATATTCCTGATGTAACACTGTCGTTCTCAGTACTGTTATTCTAAGATACTTGCCTGCAGAGCCAGCAGGGTACGGTTCTGTAATGTATGATCTGCAGTTTACCACCTACCTTACCTTTTTATATCCATTTACTTTCAGTTTGTGTCCTCCTTGCACCCCCTGCAGATATTCTGCTGGGGAGAGTGAAGAATTATTTGTGACTCTCCTCTTGTGACTGGTGTATCGCGCCAAGGCTGCAACAAGATACGGCTGAAAATTAAGGTTATGCCTCTGCTGTGCCGGCTCCAGATTGAAATTCTCTGGCAGTGCTGTGGAGGAGGTCAGGCTGTGTGATTACAGCCATTCCTTCAGACTCAAAAGCTGGCAGCCTTGGTGTACGTGAGGTTGATGAAGCCTGAATTTCAGAGGGAGCAGCTTGAGAGAAGGTATACGTGGAGCAGACAGCAGCTGTGTGCTGAAACTGGAGTCCTGACCCTGAAGCCCTTTCCCCATCGCTGTGTTCCTACAAGATGGACGGGGCTGCGGAGAGTGGAGAGGTCAGAGAAATGGGGATAAACTCACACCGAAAGCTAAATCAGCAGTGTCTAGAAAGCACTGCTAGCGAGGTGTGCATACACTCATGTCCATTCACATGTACAGCCATATTTGTTTGTATTATGAGGCTCAAATTCTGCCCCTCTTTACATATATTCATGGAGATTTGAGAAATGAGCCTCACTCTGTGGGACAGGGTGTGAACTGAAGCACCTTCTGGAAGACAGACAGCAGTGTAATCCTTTCATTCAACCCTGTCTGCAGCTGCTTTTTATAAACTTGGCATAAATACGTACTCAGTGAGGCCAGGCCTGTGTAGCTGGAAAATATTTTCCACCATCCAAAAAAACAGAAGATTGGAAAAAGAGCCCAGAAATTGTGCATAACATGGAATGGCCTCGCTTGTGGTTTTTTTCCATGACTTCCTCAGCTCATTTTTCTGCTGCCAATTTTAGAAGCCCATAAGTCATACTTGTTAAACTTTCTCAGTTAAAATGTAACTCTAAGAACAAAGTCATATGATATGTTGCAGCCAAATAATCCTTGTGGAGCCTCTGGCTTGAGAACAGCCACCCTCTCACAGACCTGCAGGGCTCTGTCTTCGGGCCGGGGGCAGAGAGTGGCACAAGGCATGGCCCCTTGACCACAGCAAGAGGTTCTCCCTGCTTTTGCTAGGACAGTTGAGCCCGTGGTGGGTTACACTGTGGAGCAGTTGGTTTGGAAGGGGAGAAGTTTCAGCTTCTCTAGAAGCACTTTAAACAGGAGGTAGGCAGAGGGAGTGAGAGGAGGCAGTATGGAGGCCAGTGGAATCCAGCAGTGAAACACTGGGAAGCTGGTACAGGTAGGAGCTGTTGCCATCAGGGCAAACTAGCTGAGGAGAGAGTGCCAAGAGTGAAAGTGAATTTGCTGGAAGGTTTGAAGAAGGGGCATCCTCTCTTGGGTGCATTTTTAAGCATTGAATCAATATGGAAGTACTTGCTTGCCAGGAGCAATATTTTCCTTTTCCAGTTTTGCTCTCTTATAAGGCGATTGTGCTCACATCTGAGCCCTGAATGCTTGTCCTCAAGACCATCTCTCTGTCCAGTTTCTGCTTTGCTCCCACCCGAAGGACAAATCCCAGGTCACTGCTGCAGAGGGGAACTGCTCTAAATTTACACTTGGGCAACAGCTTGAGGGTGGAACTGGCTGTGAGCTCTGCCAGCGGAATCATTCCAGCCAACCTTCTCTGAGGCAGCATGTGTCCTCAGTGCTGCTGGCCCCAGTCTGTGCCTCTGAGGCCTGATGGCTTCCATCAGCTACCTGCAGGGAGCTGCTGTGCCATGGGCAAGCAAGCCTGGAAGCCAAGAGTGGAGCAGGAGAGGGGGTCCAAAAGGACTTGATAGAAATTAGCTCCTTCCAGCCCTGCCTCCTAATTGTGCTGGGAAGGAGCAGCATGGGGACTCGCCCTCTGCAGAAAACTTAAAACAAACAAACAAAAAAACCCACAGAATTTCTATTTTTTCCCTTAAAATAGCAGTTTACAAGTTCAGTTCAGGCCCTCAGCGTAGCCTGGTGAAAGTCAGTGGAATTGGTCTGAAAGCCAGGCGCGAAGACCACCTTTTGTTGGCACTGTGAAGCGTCCGTTCAACATCTGTGTGGTCTTCAGGGAGAAACTGAGCAAACCCACTGGAAATTGGCAAGGGTGTTGTAATGTTTTTGGAAAGCCAGTTTCAAAACCCCATGGCTGCCTCTCTCTGCTGGCAGCCGCTTCCCTGCCATGACATCCAGAGAGGTGGTGTTGACTGATGTAACTGCAGTGGCCGGGCAGAGTCACTTGCCCAATGTGTAGAGGCTGGCGAGCAGCCAGAGAAATGTGCTAAGGCCAAGTGCTCTCACAATAGGCTCACTGTCCCTGCATGCATACCTGTAAGTGGGGCAGGTGCTTGGCACAGCCACCTCCTGAGCCAATGAAGAAAGCTGGCGGAGCTACCCAGCCAGAAGAAGAGGTGGAGGTAGAAAAAGGAAGAAGATTCTGTTCTTGTCCTATGTGACTGCAGACCCGATGCATCTCTAGGCACGTTTTGTTTGCATAACAGTATTGCAATTAATAACTATGCCTGCTTGTTATAGCCAGCCATTATTTATGGTAACAGTGTGAGGAACTGGGGAGAGGGTGAGGAGAGGCCTAACAGTGCTCCTGCTGGACCACCACCTTTAGGGTATTGTGACAGACTGGTGAAAGGATCTCTTTGTATGAACGGGAATATAATGCTCAGCTGGGCTCTTAAATTCTGACTCTGTTGAGAAGAGAGGTCCTTTCATATTGATTGTCATTCTGTATGCGGTTCAGGCACCGACTTGTAGGAAATCTGGGCCAGAAGAGATATCATTAGGTATTTATGGGGGTTTGGTTGGCTCAGCATTCAGTTTTTCCATTGTCATGCCGTGACAGCAGTGCATTACATACACCCTCAGGAGACGTCCTTCTGCTTCCACAACAACAAAGGACTTTTTTCTTTTTCTGACTCATCTTCAGCTTAAAAAAAAAAAAAAAAAAAAAAAAAAGAAGGCCCACAGTAAATATAATTAGCAACAGGCAGATATACCGTACTTGGCTCTCAGAGCCCATTCGGATAGGTCCCATAAAAATATGCGCTCACAGTTGCTCACCCCATGCTTCAATGTCCTGCAGTTTTCCTCCAGCTGCATTCTTGGGTATACTGAGATGTAACCTAGTGATGCTGTAGACTGAGGAGTCATTTCTAGTTTGGAGTAAGAGGAAGAATACACTTAGTGCCGGAATTGTCTTTTATACACGTAGGGGAGTTCCAGCTAGGCTCATGGCTCACAGGGCAATGCATGAGAGTGGCTGTGCTGTGCCAGATCCAAGGCCCAGCTCCCCATCCTGCCTGTGATGGGCCAGCATTGGTTGCTGCAGGAGGGAGGGTGGGAAGCAGAGCTGGGCCAGGCTGGTGCTGCCACTGGGCACCCACTGAGGGATGAGGGAAGAGGCAGCCATCATCCCATCCTTCTGGTCTCACCACACAGTGCCCTGCTTTCTTTGTTCTGTGCAGGGCAGGTAGCAAGCCCAGTGCTACTCCATTTCACTTTGGCTCCATGTCACAGGAGGATTTCTAGGTTGAACATGTCCTGGCTCCTTCGGTATTTCCCTGATACAAGTGCGATGGAACAGGTGGCATGCAGCTGAGCCCTGCTTTCTGCCAGGTGGGTGTTCCCTTACGCAGTGGCCCACGCCATCCTGGTTAGGGGTTGCCTTGCATCCTGCCTGTGCCATTGGAGCACCCAGAGCCAGGAGCTGGCCCTTGGGCCCATATTTCACCTCCAGGAAAGCTGACGCTGATCACATGGCTGCAAGCAGGCTGGGTGCAAGATTAGTAGGGCTCTGTTTATTTATTTATTTCAACCTGTGACTAACTTGGGGGAGTATTTGGATGCCAGCCACTCCTCACAGAAAAGTACTGTTTATATTTGGATCTCCTGAGCAGAGTCAGTCGGCTCTGGACTGCTCTCAGCCCAGCAGTGGTATGCGGGCTCTGCTGACATGTCCCTGTGTAACCTGGCATTGGCGCTGCCGGACAGAGCGTGGGCCGGCCCTTTGCTCATCCTCAGCTTACGTGGCCAGAAGTTTTCCACTGTATTTCTGGTTGCTGAGCTCAGAGGGGTGGGGGAGAGGGAGAGCAAGCTCTCACCTGAAAGCGGCCAGGCGTCGCACAGGGCCGTATCTTGGGGAACGCTGAGAAAAACGTGACTGGATGGGTGGGGTGGTGGCTCTATATGCATAGACAATATTGCAGGGCTCACCTGCACAGCATGTGTTCAGCACAGTCACCATAAGTGCTGTGTGTAAGCAAGTCAGTACCTGCTGCCATGTGATCAGAAGGAAAGATGCTTTTAGAAACATGCGAGGGTGGCATGAAAAAACAAGTCAGCTGAAATATCTTCAGCTTGTAGGACACCTGTGGACTAGTAGACACGAGCAAAACAGCGCACAGAATCCACTCAAATATTAGGCTGTCATTTATTTCCACTATCTCTTGTCACATTTTGCCTGCATAAACTACTGATTTATTTGAGATCTGGTCAGTTCAGGACCTTGGCTCCAGACACACCTAATCTCCGGGGGAAAAGTAAAGCCAGTTCAGCCAGCTTCAATGGAAAATGAGTTCCCAGAGGGTCTTGTTCCCTATGAGAGGCCAGAGAGCAAGGCTTAGGATTAGCCAAGGAGGCATTTGGGTCCTGGGACTATAAGTAGTGCCTGACTAGGTTCAGGAATGGTAGCTGGAGAACTAGTGGTACGTGATGAAATATGATTTCATGTTCTTCAGCTAAGGAAAATTTGGAGAATCCACTTGCCATATGCTACAGCAGATCTCCTGGAAAAGTGAATGGTCAGTCTGTCTGTCTGTCTGTCTCTGTCTCTCTCTTTTCCTTCCCCTATAGCAATGTAAGTAGTACAATTTTATCTGAGTTTTCTGATAAATAAATGACAAATCCTGTCTCCAAAGCTTTCTGGAACTTCTACAGTACACCCCCACTCTGGTCTTATGCCACAGCATGGTGTTGTACATTGGCAGGAAAGGAGAAGATTTTCTCTATGTAGCACAGGGTGAGGTGTTCACTGGTCGCAGTGCTATCTATGGAGTGAGAAGTGAGGCTGGACTCCTCTTGGTCTTCTGCATTTTCTCTTAGCATTATAACCTGTTAGTGTGAGGCCTGTAGAGCTACTGATCAGGGTCAGACCAACTGGCCTTCTGTCAGCAGCCTAAAACCTGGTGTTTTTTTGAGCTGATTTTGTAAACAAGGCGTGGGCTGAAACTTTTTAAAGCTGCTGTTGCAAGGGCTAGAAAATAGTATGCCAGCTCCACTGCAGTATGCTGAGAGTTAGTTGTGCTTATAGAATTATGGACTCATTTCCAGAAGGAAAGACCTTGGCATCCCATGGCTGAGCTAGTGCTCAGCCATGGCAGTGCAGCAGAAACCCTCCAGAGATGGGGGTCTGGGGGAGTTTTCCCTTGCATGGTGGGATCTCCTGGTCATGCCCACCAGCAGGACTGCGGGGCCAGTTTGTGTAGTGCTTGTTCGCGTTTAGTGAATGGTTTGCAGGATCCAAGCTGCCTATGCCCTCCTGGTGTGAGCTTCTCAAACTGTGTCTTCATTGGGAAGTAGCTGAGAGAGAGAAGCAGCTTTCTAATCAAGCGGAGAGCGATGTTTTGTTGTTGAAGAAAGACCCAAAGCTTAGCAGTGCTCAGAGGTGCTGACCTAGTTAGGTTTGATCTTGGCAACACCTGTAACGTAAAGATGGTGTATTTCCAAAGAAAGCAAAGAAACCTGTGTAAAACAGTGTAAGTGTGATTAGGCTTGCAGCATTCTGTTCTCTAAATAGGAGCAATTGTGATTTATATTGAGTTCTGTGGGAGGCAAAGGTGTGTCAGTCTGAAGGTAAATTTTTTTTTTTGCTGCTGCTTTAGCACAGTGGGGAACCTCAGGGAAGCCTTCCCAGAGGAGCTGACTGCACCTTGTGTGATTTACAGCCCTCTGGCTCGTGCTGACACACAGCCCAGTCGGCAGGCTGTCTTGATGTCTCGGTTGCAGCTTCCATTTGGTTAAACGTGCAAACTATCTTTCAGAGAGAAGGAATGAGGTTAGGAAGGGGAAACTCTGCTCGACTTAGTTTGCATTACTGAATCATACCTGGCTCAGCTTGGTAGTTCTCACTACCTAGGCCTGGGCTTTTGGTGGCTTTGGCAGTCACCCCCATGTGCCATCAAGGAGTCCATTCTTCAAGGAAGGTCAGTGTCACTTTCACTCCATCCCTCCCCTTCTCTCTGGGTGAGTAAGGACCCCACTGGCTCAGGAAGAGCCCCATCTGGTCATGGTAGATCTGCAGGACATGATTCTATTGGCAGCACCTAAGGAAAACTCGAGGTGCTTGATGGCAACACGTTTGTGTCCTAAAGCTGCTCTGTGGTACTGGAGAACAACTACTGAAAAATGGATAAACAAATGGACTGAAATGAAACTGAGGGAAGAAGTTGTTCTGCCAGCATGCAGGCTATGAGTTAGCTGTCACCCCCTCCTGTGGGTGGGTGACAGTCTCAGCTCAGGATTCAGTGACATTCAAAGCCATTCTCTGAGGGTGAAGGAACACAGAATGAGATCTAATTTGTTCTTCATGGAGCATCACTTTCTGGCATTCTTTTTCTTCTCAGCAAGAAACTATGGGTAATGTATGTCAATGTCATCAAAGATACATTCATGTTACTCTCACAACTGTGACCTTGTATCCAGCTAAAAGAGTTACAGCAGGGAATGGGCAGGATGCTCAGCTTACGTCCACAGGGCAGATTTTCCAGGCGGCAGCTATGTTGGCAGGGCTGCCTGCCATGCTGTCTGACCAGGTCTGTGCCAAGTGATTCTGGGAAAATCTGGGCAGCGATGCCACAGACCAGCAGCAGTGGAGGTGGATTCCTGGAAGCTGTGGACCATAGTGTAGGGACGTAGGGTGCACTGCTATAGGGACAACTGAAATGGGGGGGAGGGAAAAGGTCAGTCACATCAGCATATTGCAGTGCCCTGTCCTACCCAACCAGCCCCAGAAAATTGGCTGCCTCGGCTGTGAGGAAACAGCATTAGCTGTCACAGCTTTCACTCAGGATTAGCTATGAGCTGGCTGTGCAGTTGCTTTTAGAATTAGTCCTGCCAGCTGCATCCCCAGCAAAGCAAAAATTGTCTCAGAAACAAAGCTAGGGGATCGCACACTTAAACCTTACCTGTCATAAGGTTGCTAAACTTTTCCCTAGAACTGATACTACAATATTTACTGTATTGGCATGCTGTCTTTTCTGTTTTACTGTTGCATGATTGTATTGTAACGTGTCTTGTTGACAGGACTACACTCAGATCAAACTGTGTGAAGAGGTAACTATGGCCTTGATCACTGCATGGTGAAACCAGAGTAAATTACTGGATGCCAAATGAGTTATTTCATGTTTATTTCAGATTCAACAAGATTAGAATCTGGCCTTCAAATCGTGTTATTTCTCTAATTCAGCTGGATCATATTTATAAATTCATGCAGTGGTCAGTGTGCTCCAATAATGCCAGCACACAGCCTCAGCACTTGCAAAACATTGGATATATATATTGGCTCTTCTCATATTTGCTGACTGCGGGACAAATAGGTTTCATATTGGGACATCAAAATCTGTTTCAGCAACTGGATGCATGACAAAGCCATGTTATAATCAGAGTACTGATTACGGCATTGAAACATGTTGGTTCAGCACGTGGTAGATTTGGATGCGTAGGTAGATAAACTTTTGGTTGGTCTGTGGCTTGATTTCAGCATAGAGAAGGTTGTCAGCGTATTTGTGCTAATTAAGGAAACGGCACGGGAAGCTCCTTTACACTGTAGGTACAGCCAGAACTCAGGAAATACCATTGCTTCCCAATGTTTTTTAAAACAGCTAGCTTGCCTTCAAGAAGAGCTGCAGCTCTGTGTCTCAGCTGCATTTCTGAAGTGCGGCTAACTTCCTTTGGGTCTTGTCCAAATCTCATGTTTTTCCCTGTTTCTGAGGAATGGATTGAATAGTTACGTCACAGGGACATTAGGAGAGTAGCTAATGTTTTCTCTGTATTTGGGGACAGCATTGCAGGGTTGGAGTCTCTGACTTGTTTTTATGTGTTTGCAATATTGACAGTAAACTGAACACCAACAAATAAACACAGGTTTGTGCTTGTGCTTGGCTAGGACTTCCATGCTATTGAAAAGAATGCCTTTTCCCAACAATTGCTCTTTCTTCATGCTGGCAGTACTGTGGATATGTTGTGCTGCTTTTAACATATTCCTGCGTTCAAGTTCCTGATTAGGCTGAAATGTTGCCAGCTCTGTTAAGTCCTTTCTGTTGCACTGAGTCAGCTGCCCTGATTTTATCTTTGCTCTTGGTCAAAGTCTCACACTGTTATCTTTTTGTTCTTTTTCTAAACAGAAGAAATTGCAGTACAAGTGTTTGTTCCGTGTGCTAACATTTCCTCCTACTCTAATGACAAAACCAGCACATTATTTTTATCATTAATAGGACAGGTACACCTGGAAACCCCTGTTGGGTTTTTTTTTGTTTGTTTGTTTCTTTTTCCCTGGGAATTTACAGCCCAAACACAAATGACAGACAAAAACGGGAGAAGTGCCTTTATTTCCATTTCTGAGCAGGGAACTGATGTACCCACAACTAAAGGGACACTTAATTCCTTCTTATTTAAAGACCCTACAAAGAAGCATGGCTAAGAACACACCCAGGACCAGCCAGTCCCTCCTCTCCAGAGGGCTCTGAACACAGCGCCCAGGCCAGGACAGCCTCATGTCTGCATGCCCCTCCATCGGAGCAGAGGCCAGCGGCCCAGGGCTCTGCCAGCTCCTTCACTAGGTCAGCGTGGTTCTCCTGTTTCCTGGGCAAGTTGCTCCCAGGGCTGCTGGCCTCCTGCCCCCTTCTCTTTACCAAGAGAGGAATTGAGATGTGTCGACATCTGCTTCTGAGGGCTACCTGCACCGACCAGCGAAAGACTCCAAAACAGTGGTTGCTGAGGAAGGGCTGCCCTGTGTGAGGTTATGGCTGACCTTTCCCAAGTGCCAGTCCATGGGAATAACCTTGCAGCTCCTACAAGTCGTAGGTGGAGCTGGTTATAACCTGATTTGCCTTCCTTGGCATTTTGAAGTTGGTGAAACATGATGCATAATGACACTTTGCTTTTGCAAGTAGGAGTCTGCTTTTATGCCAGTGTCTCATCTGTGAACCTCACCTCAATGCATACTGCTTATTCAGATATAACCACGAAAATGAGAGCTGGCTAAAGAACGCCTCCGATTGAAAGGATCCACTGAAGCTCATTAAAACGATCTTAATGACTTCCAATTCAGCTGTGTCTGTGATACCAGAACACAAGGTAATTATGGAAGTGCTAAATAGTGTTATTACTTGATATTACAAAGAGGGTGGGGGTAAGGCCTGGCGAGTCCTTCCCCTATCTGGCCCAGACAAGAATGAGAGTTGCCTCTAGCCTTGAGGCCTGGGCAGGCAGCATGGGGCCAGGCCTGGCTTGGGCTGATGTTGGAACATGGCTCCTTCATGCAGCATGAGCTCTGGGGCATGGGTAGTGAACTGGGAGACAACAGAAAAGCCCACACACTATCATTTCAGTTTCCATCTTGTCTGCAGAGGAAGCAAATGTGCTGTCTTCCTGCTCTGGATTTGCTTCTCTTTCCCTCAGCTTTTTCAGTCTCTCCTGCAGCCCTGTTGGTCTGGCTGATGCAGATGGCAAGCAGCTCTGCTCACTGCACGCCTGCCTGCACTGGGAGAAACCTGTGCAGCGATGATTCACCCTCAAATGATTGCTTGACCCAGAGGAGGAGTTGATGATACATGGAGGCTGGGACACACCAGCCATGATTATAAGATGATTCACTGCCTGGGCTCTGCTGTTCAAAACATTCTCAGTATTGCAAGGCATGGCCACTCATGGAGGCTGCAATAAGGAAGTGATATTTGCACCCAGAGCTGCCACGTTCTCACTGAACCTTTCTGCCGCTGCCTCTGGCGTGATGTTTACCTCTCTGGCCAGGCTGATGCCACAAAGGTCTGCTGGCAGGGGCAGCTGCCTGGCGCTGCCATGTCGCCGCACCTCGTGCCTCTTGCTTACAGTGACCATCCTCACCCTAAGAAGGTCTGGCCCAAAGTGTAGTATACCCAGGCATCTGGTGTCCCTGCAAGGCCATCCCCTGCTGTGTGGAAGTGTGTCATGGAACAATAGCACTAGAGTGAGGGGCTGGTGGGAAGTCAAACTCCTTCCACTCTGCATATTCTGGCACGACATTCTTCAATATCCCACCTCTTTGTCCTTCACTCTTCCTCCCCCTCCAGATTTTCTCCTGCCAGATACCTGCACTCAGATAAGTGGGGAAGTCCTGCTTGCCTGGAAACAGTGCCTTACCCTCTGACCCAGGAGCTGGTACTGTTTGTGGAAGTATGCTGCAGGCACTGATAAGATTTGGGACTTGGAAAGTTTACTTATATTGACAGGGGCTTGGAAATGTGTTGGGGCTAACAAAACATGTGGTTGGTATTATTCTTTCCCTCAAGCTAAGTTGGGCTACGCGTTAGTCAGCAAGCTGGGCATTGCTGGGAGTTCTTAAACATCTGGTTTGCCAGTGACAAAGTTGCAAACCTGTAGCACTACACTCTTGACATTTTCTGCACAGTGTCCTGACCAGGCTGCAGCGCTGAGGAATTGTGCTCCATCTGCTGCTTTGTGCTGTTCTGCCTGGACTTTGTTCAGCTTCAAGTCTTCAGCTGTCACGCTGTGTTGCCAGCTATTCTACATGCCTAATGAACTAGGTGAACTATCTCTGGAAAATAATCTATCCAGTGGATTTTTAGCCCATGTTTCCTTTGAGGAAATTGCCTTCAAGCTGCCTTTCAAATGTATGTTACGTGCAGTATTACTTGTGCTTTGTCTAAATGTGTGCTGGCTATGGACGCTCTGGGTGCTCTTGGATGTAACTACAGTTTTAAATACCCTCTGCTGGTTATTCATAGCGCCCATGTAGTCATTTAACAAACACGGTGTTACTTCTGCTCTCTAAGTGGATGACTAACGCTCTTATAAATAGGAGGAATGCGATCTGAAAGGTCACGTGAATGTTCCCCATGTGAACATATCCCTAAACTATGAGATTTCTCATTCCAGGAGCATGCTTGCAAAAAAGGAAGTGTTCATTACTAGGAAAAAGAAAAAGGGTTAAAAACCCATTCAATCAATTTCTCTGCTTGAACTTGGACAGATTTTTGCAGTGTTTGCTTTTGTCTGCAATCTCCCTTGACCTGTTTGGGAACAGCCCTGATCTCATTTCCATGCCAGCACCCTCCCTTGGAACATAAGAGGACATATCCTCAAGTAGATGTAAGGAACTTCCTCTAAGTTAAGTTTCTTCCTAACCTCTTGCATATCCTGATGGAAAGCAGGTGCACTCCTAATACTGGATTCCAAAGCACGTGAAAAGAGTGCAGGTTTCTGCACAGCTTTCCTCAGCTCGGTACCATCAAGAGAAGGTGCCGTGCTGCCCAGACTGCTGGAGTGAAATGGGAGTGCTGCTTCCAAGGTCCCACAGGGTACAGCAGGGTGCACTGTTAACGCAGACAGAATGCAGCAGGTAGCTCTGCAGGCACTCTTGTCTTTCCATTCTGATCAAATGAAAACAAAGTAAGTGAGCGTTGCTGCTCTCCTGCTGCTGAAAGGTAAGAGGAAGGGTGGATCTGGGCCTCAAGAAGCACCACACCATTTGCCCCCATCTACAGCTCAGATTATTCTGGGAGCCTCTAGAGGGTTGAACTGACCCTCAGGCAGGTGGGCTGTGCTGATGGAGCACAGCAGGGCGAGCTGCCCTCAGGCAGGCACAGCGCCCAGCTGGGAGGTGGCAGTGTCTGGATCAGCACTTCTCCCTTCTACCTCTGCAGCAGCAGGTGTGCTGGTCTGAGCAGCTGGTGGCTGGGGTTGGCCTGTGGGACTATGCACTGGAACAAAGTGGAGTACAGGGTTTGTGCAGCTGGCTCAGGGACGCGTCCTGATTTCATCAAAACAAAGGCAGGGCAGTTCATTTGCTGGCTGAAGTCCGAGGTGGCCTGTGGGCATAATGGCTGTTAGTGCTAATAAAGCGAGCAGGAACTGGAGCTGCCCCCTGCCCAAGGAGAGTGGCTGTGGTGGTACAGATAAACCCCCTTTGCCCTCCACATCCATGTAGCCACATGCAAACCTGTTGGAAGCAGTCCCTGAGTCCCTCCTGAGGCGTGCTTTTCCAACAGGGTGGGAGAGCGCTGGCAGCCCTGTGCAAGGCTGTGTCCTGGGCTGAGCTGAGGGTTGGACTTGGGGAGGGCTGAGCTCCTCCTCCTGTGCCCTGGTTCACTACTTTGATTTTCTGCTCTAGATGCTGCCGGTCCGTCTGTGTTAGGCAAGTTACCTGAAGTGGGATATGATAAAAGAGTCTCTCTTCCAGCTTCATTTCTAGCCATCATCCCTTTGTTCCCTCTCTGACAGGAGGGTGGTAAGAGAGCCTCCTTATGCATGGAGCAGAGAGGGACCACCAGAAGAGGAGGCTCTGGGAAAGTGGAAGGTGGTAAAAGGCATTTGGCTATTTGCAGAAATTTGGCTTTGCAGTGTCAGGCCAATGTTATATGCATGCCATAGAGGTGGTATTCCCAGTCTTACAGAGCTTTATAATTTTGTCTGTGCTTATTATAGCTACAGAAACGCATTAACTTTAACATGTTGGCTAAAAGCTTGTGTCCTATGTTTTCCTCCTGCCAGCCTGGATCTTGACTTTAGGTTGCAGATTAGAAAGGACAGCTGAGGCTGCGGGTTCCACAGGGCAGTCTGTACACGGTCAGAAGTCCCAGAGATTTACTGGGCTGTCAATGATGTGCCTCTCTGAGCACACACTGTGTTTCCTAACCTCAGCAATCTCAGAGGTTTTATTTCAGTGAAAGATGGTGTATATAAATGATACTTGATTGAGAAGTACATATGCAGGGCTTACGAAACACCATGTGTGCCTGCACGCGCATGCATTAAAATAACAGGGCAAAGGCAATTGCGATGCTGTATTTACCTTCTGGCTCAGACTGATATACCTGCCTTAAGGGACTGCTGGCTCTGGTCTCTTGAATTCGTTCCTAGAAAAAATATCAGTGTGAAGTATCGTGTTTGTGCTCTCCTATGGCAAGCATCGGCAAGTGGTGTGTTCAAACTGAAATCAAGTGTTTCATCCATTTTGGCTATTTTGGGTGCACTGACATATATCTGTTTGTGGGTGCACAATGGTACAAATGCAGAAAAAGATGGAAAGAAAGGAATGGAAGGTGTAGTTACCCCAGGTCAGGGTCAACATGACGCTACAAGTGCTCTGTACATATGTGTTTGAAACCTACACACACAAACACATAAAAGAAAACATTCAAGATGTGGCATCAGGTTCTTCTACAGGGCAGCCACAATTACATAAAGAAATTAATAAGATTTTCTTTATGCTGTGGCACTGGCAGCCAGGTCCTCCTCCCTGACTGTGCTGGGGAGAAGAGCATGTTCAGTGAGAAGAGATGTGTGTTGACAGCCAGCACGACAGATACAGGTGCAGCACTGCACTGTGCCAGCCAACTGTCGAGAGCTACCATCACAAGTGGTCAAAGGCAAACCCAGCTACTAGATTTCGAGCAAAACTCAGGGACAATGGTTGGGAAAATACACCTGAATGCTCCAGATATGTTCTTTCCCAGTGCTGTCTGAGGCTTGCTCACATGGAGAGATGTGGATCTGGTTTTGCATGGGGCAAAGCTGTTATGTTACCAAACAGGAGGCATTCTGCAGAGGAGGGAGAGCAGTGCCCACGCTCCTCCATGGCTGCCATCTCTCTCCTGTGATTCAAGAAAAACCGAGAGCAAGCCCTAGAAGTTTTCTCCTTTTCCATGGTGACACAACAGAACAAAATAGGATTTCCTTCAAAGCAGTATCAGGACAGGCTTAGCTGCATTCTTGCAAGGGTGAATTCAGAGGCCGCAGAGTGGAATTTCCAAGTGCATTTCCCTTCCTACACCTTTCTCTTTCATCTTCATGAATCTGTGCCAATTTTTATAGAACCTCTTTTTCTGGGAGGGAATGGGGACAGAAGTTGATGAGCTATTCAGAGCTGAAAGCAGATATTCATGCTGCCAGAGGTAAGGCGGTATAAAAATGTGTCAGTGTAGCAGATGGCAGCACTCCTCTCTTCATGCCTCTCACGAAGCATCAAGGTGTGCGTGCTTCTCAGAGGGGCTGTGCTTCTCAGAGGCCGGCTATGAGCTGCGTGTTGAAATGGTTGCCATGGCACTGACTGAGTCTAAGTTAGAAAGCATGATTATCCAGAGTTGGCCTAAATAGCTGAAGGGAAAAGGAAAAGAAAAAAAAAACAAACCAAAAAGGCCAAGGACTTTCTGTTACTAATACAGACCCATTGGTTTTAGGCTGTTCCTAAAAAGGGAGCAGTGAGAAGGGAGAGGAGCTGGCAAGTGTGTCCTGCACCAGTCCCTGGTGGGCTACGACCAGCCGTGAGCAACAGCACAGAGCTCCTTTCTTAGGGGTTTGCTCCTTTGCTCCCTTATATCATGCCAGCGCATTGGCAAACACCAGCAAAGGGCTGCTGATACCACCAGTCCCAGTGGTTTGGGGAAGCCATGCTTCTCTGGAGTGGGAGGCAAGGCTTCAGTGACACAGAGTGAGCACTCACAGCGCTTTCCTGGCTAGCAGGTGGCACAGTCACATTAGGAAGTGTGGAGTTGGTGCACAGATAGGTTGGAAGGCCAAAGGGATGCACTGAGTTGCTAGCCTGGGTAGAGTGCTAACCCATGGGCTCCCTGTCCCTAGTGCCATATGCCTCTTCTAGCTCAGCTACCTCTGTCGGCTCAAAGAATGCCTCTGAAAGGCTTCCTGTCTTCATTTGGAGCCTGAGAGCTGGAGAATCGGAGCTCTTTATGATAATTCATTGCCATGGTTAATCACACTCACTTGTTAAGAAAAAAATAATTGCACCTAATATCTAATTTAAATGTGTATGGCATTAGCTTTCAGCCTCTGGCACATGCTGTGTTCTTCTTTTGCTATATTAAAAAAAAGAAAAACACCACGTCTTGAGATCCTGTGGGTTTTTGCTGTAAAGGTTTCTTCAGCACTAGAGTCACTTTTGAGCTTGTTTTTGAAGAACTGAATAATTTTTTCTCTCTAAGGATTTTCTTCTAGTTTTTCTTGGGGAAAAAGTGGAAGATTGACAGACTGAGGTGAAGATTTCTCAGTACCAATTCTGGATGGAAAAACATCCTCTCTGGGAGCTGCAGAGTGCCGCATCAGGGGTCCAGATGCCCGGTGTAAAATCAACAGAAGAGATTTATGCAAGCTGAGAGCATACAGGTAGTGTCTGCAGGAGCATAGCCTGTTAGCCTGCTTGTCTTCCCTCATAGCTTTCTGAAATAGGGAAGTTTAATTTACAATAGCCTGGGGTTGATTCTGCTTTTTAGAAGGTTGTGTGAGATTAGATATGAATCTACTCAGGCCAATCCATTACATTTGATCACTTAGGAAGGATATGCCTCTCCCCTCCTCTCCTTTTAAAAGTTCTTCCTTTAAAAGGAGGGCAGACCAGCAGTACTGTAGTTAATGGGTGCTTGTTTTGGCTGGCAGAGTTGGGGTGAGAGAGATCATATGGCCTACACTTTATGGTGAAGAAAAGAGAAACTCACAAGACACCTATTTGCCCTACATTTGCTGTTTGCTGTTATTTACAGGAGTCACTTCCAATTCTTGCACCTTCTAAATCCTTGTCATCCAGGTTTGAGAGCTGGGAATATCTTCCTTGGCACCAAGTCAACAATGGATCTTTTGGCACCAGCAGCCATTCATATTTTACATCAGTGTTTCTCTCTGTTCCTTTCAAACAATAATCATAAATATCAGCTTTCATTCCTAGAGCGCCTTTCATCCCAGGGGCTCCCAGAGCACTTTCCAAGCTTAACGAGCTTATTGTAGAGCTCTCCTTTATACAGGATAAAAGTTGCTTCCCATGGAGGTCTGACCTGGGGAAGAAAACCCCCAATTTATAATGTCTTCAATACCCTGGGGAGTGTTTGCAGCTGTTATTTACTGTACGCATTCCCTTACCAAAAATATTGCTTCTTACTCCTTCATCCCCCCCTTCTCCTCCAGCTGAATCCAGCAGCTCTCCATTACCTGGGGGTGGAGGAGGGTGAGGAGCAAAAAATACTTGTCCTCTTTGATCTGAGGAAGTTCTTTTATTTGCAGGAATCTTGTTGTTGCTCTCGACAGTTTCTTCTGGCAACTCTGTTTCCATCTATTTTCTCATCACTGGGGAAATGCCCATGGGCAAGGTTGAATGTCCTTCTGGAGTTTTAGCCAGAGAAGTGACCTTGCATGGTTGGGCTATGCTAAGGAGCACATGAGAAACTGTAATCCTCTTCAGCATAAACTCAATTGGCCTAATTTAAGTCATATTCCCCTGCATGCAAAGCAAAGTCACTTGCTTTACCTTATAGCCAGTGACCTTCCAAATGGTCCTTTATTTATGGAAGCAATAGGGTCAGAAGAGATGATTGTTGCTGGTAACTTTTAGAACTAAGGAATTTGTTTCCTAGTCAATCATATTATTAATTTTAGGGCAACTTACATCTGACTAGCATCAATTTGTTTTCATTGGTTTCAGGAGGACTCAGCGTTGCGGGCCCTGTCCATTTCATGACGCACAGAGCTTCCTTCTCTGCTGCTCTGCAGGCAAGTGATCTCTCCTCTACTTGGCTGACAGGGGCCCAGGTGAATTCTGGAATATTCCAACCTGGAAAGGACTTTGAGTCCAAGCCCTGGCTCCACACAGGACCATCCAAAATCAAACTCTGTGTCTGAGAGCATTGTCAAAATAGTTAATGAACTCCAAAGGACTGGGGCCATGATCACTGCTGTGGAGAGCCTGTTCCAGTGCCTGACCACGCACTGGTGAAGAACCTCTTCTTAATATTCTTCTTGAACTTCACATGGTTGATGATTATCCAGCCCTTTAATTTGCTGAAATTTCTCTGCAAGACCTCTCTGCAATCAGGGGAGTCTACAGCAGTGCATTCCAGACTTCAAGATGCATATGGACGATGCTTTCAGAAAAATGGTTTGCATTTTGGGTAGTCCTATGTAGAGCCAAGAGTTGGACTCCATGATCCTTATGGGGTTGTTCCAACTCAGGATATTGTATGATTCCGTGATTCTGTTCTAATTTAGTATCATCTGCAAGCCTACTTAATATGGATTCGAGTTCTGTGTCCAGACCATTTATAAAAGCACTGAAGAGAACTGACTAAAATGGAGCCCAGTGGAACCCTATTAATGACTGGCCACCAGCTTGATGTAACCCCATTTGCTGTAACACTTTGAGCCCGACCCATGAGCCAAATGTACACCTGTTGCATTATGTCTAGCTGGATGCTGGACATTTTGTCAAGAGGGATACGGTGAAAAAGAGTATTAAAATCATTGTTGAAATCTAAAAGATTACATCAGCTGGCTTCCCTTGATCAACAAGGTGGGTCACCTTGGCATAAAAGGAAATTAAGTTTGTTAAAGAGGACTTTCTCCTCAGGAACCTGAGTTGGTTATGATCAACAGCTGCATTGCCTTTCAAGTGTTTTTCACTAAATTCCAGAATAATCTTCTGCATAATTTTACCAGGCACTGAAGAGAGACTGACAGGCTTGTAATTACCAGCATCTTCTTGCTTACCCTTCTTGAAAACTGGGACAACATTTGCCAGCTTCCAGTCAGCTGGGACTCATGTGGCACGTGAATCTCTGTTGCTTCTCCAAGGACACACCAAGAGCCTATGATAGAAAGAGGAACAAAAGCTCTCTCTCTGGTTCAGTGCTTCAACTGCACAAATGTAATTTATCAAGATGGTATTTAGATAGCCTTAGATAAAAGATACATCAAAGCATACTTTTGGCTGCTGCTCTCAGAAGTAGCAGTAAATCTCCCAAGGGAATGCAAGTAGTCAGATATGATCCAAGTTATCAAAATGCTCCATCTCTTCACTACCCCTCCTCCTCTCACTTTGGTTGAGTTGACAGGGAAGCCCTCTCTTGGGATTGGTGCATCATCTATTACCATCAGTAGATTTTAATTCAGAAATTTGTGTTCATTCTTTTCCAGCAAAATGCTATTTCAACACTAATTCTGAAGAACTTTAATTTTGTAAAGGATCCAAGAAGAATAATGTACCAACCATTATGTTTATTTTGGCCACTGTGTCTAAGTGATATTAGCATTTCTGAGAGGATTCTTTCATCAGTGAATAAAGCTTTGTACCTGTGAGTAAGATCTTGCTCAGAAGGTCCTGAGTGCTTCCTTTCCTCTATCAACAAAGCTTACAAATATCAAGAGATGGTTTTGCAAGGGAAGGTAGTGCACATCCATTATTCAAGATAAGAAAAAAGCTACTGGAAAAATTCCGTGCCTATTGCCAAAGGTGCAATGAAAGCAGCACTAAATTTAAAGAAAAACTCTTTATTTTTTTTCATGTGCCATATTAGTTTGTTTAATTAATTAGAGACCTGAATATATATGTATTCAAAGTGGCTCCCCTATTTTCTTTTGGTTTTGATTTTTAAGCTAAAATCCTACAATACAACTTCAAGCACAGTGATTAGTTCTCACTGTCACAGAAAGACAAGCAGACCTGCACTAGCAGTAACAACGACTGCTGAAAATATTTTGCTCTTTCCAGACCATGACCTCTTCTGTGGATGTCAGCAGAATAAGCATACTTTTATAAAGTACCCTCAGATCTTGCCTTCCCTCCTGCTGTTTTGTCACACTTCTTGCAATTTGCCTTAAATTACTTGCTTTCACACCATGGTGCATGGTGCTGTTTATTTAAAAAAAGCAGTTTGTTTGCTCTGCACAGACCCACCTGGGATGCAACAAGCATTGGAAGTGGATGGATTTTCCTGCCCTGCGAGCAACTAGCTTTTTTCCCATCAGTTTGCTACAGGTCTCTCAGTGATGGAGGAAACACCCATTTCTGACAGGAGGCTTTGACAATTGCCACTGTCCAAATTCACATTTGAAAAAAGATGACATATGTCTGGCATCCAGTTTGCTTACAAGTGCCCCTTTCATATGGAAGATGATAGGACTAGAGGGAACAGCCTCAAGTTGCATCGCTGGAGGTTCAGGTTGGATATTAGGAAAAATTTCTTCTCCAAAAGAAAGGTGAGGTGCTGGAATGGGCTGCCCAGGGAGGTAATGGAGTCACCATCCCTGCACGTGTTCAAGAATGTGTCAATGTGGTACTAAGGAACATGGTTTGGTTGGGAAATACTGGTTGGACTAGATGACCTTGGTGGTCTTTTCCAACCGTGGTAATTCTGTTATTCTATAATACTTTGTGAGCAGCGAGTCTCAGCCATCATTTATATGGCAGAGGAAGAAAGAAAGTATGAATGCAATGAGGGACCTAGGACCATAGAATCATAGAATTATTAAAGTTGGAAAAGACCTCTAAGGTTATCTAGTCCAACCATCGACCTACTGCCAATATTGCCCTCTAAACCAGGTCCCTAAACTCACCCTACATTTACAGCTCACTCTTCTATGGGAAGTCCTCTCAGAGGGCTGTAAATGTGAGGTGTCTCTCGAAGAGTTCTCTGCTGGAGCTTCTTACCACCCCCATACACTGCTGGGAGGAGGTTTGGTTGATGCTAAAGGAAAACTCTGTGGGCTATCTTAAAATGAGTGAGTGGCTGCTGAAGGGCTAGTAGTGTACACCAGGGATGTCACTGTGAGCAGCCAAAGAGGAGGCAGCATCTGCTCTGCCACAGATAAACACTTCCCTACACCTAACCAGGGTGATTTCCCTTCAAGCTGAGGTGTGAGGCCAGCTGTCTCTCACATTATTGCTTCCACAGTTGAGATAAGGGTATTAGGGGCACTGCCACCTAGGCAGGCAATCTTTAACTGCAGCTGCAAGTTGCCTGTTCTAATGACAACAAGCCTGGGTGGTGAGGAAGAGAAGACAGGTAGCAGCATTGATACTGCATAATGTAATGTGATAGCAGATATAAATGTGACTCATTCTAGCCAGAGGCTTTAGAATAGGAAGTTGGATAAAAGATATAGAAGCAATGGGATTTTTTTTTCCTTTTCAGCGAAGGTCACCGCCAGGAATAGCATGGGAAATAATTAATGGAGGAAGAAATATTCTCCTTCAGATGAGAAGTATTGTCTTGTTCTGCAGTTCTGTTCCCATACAGGGGGTCTGGTAACAAAGCCCAGCATGCAGGGCTTTCTCCCTGGTGCTGCTGATGGCACCGCCTGCTCCGTGCTCATCCTGCAGAGATGTGGGAGGCTGTGACTGATACGCTGTGCCGGCAGCACCTCCAAGTGTAGACCACAATGTGACCTGAATGCTGTGCAGGAGCGTGGTGCTGCACTTTAATTCCCTCACCTTGGAGTGGAAATGGACTTGCTCTCAGAGCTCCCATGCGACAGAGGAAAAACCTATTACAGGAAAGCTACAAAGAGCAGAGGTAAGCTCTTACCCACATTTTCCACTGGTGTTACTCGCTTTGGAGAGTCAGCTCATTTCGGCCAGGTTCCCAGACTGCTTTTTGGTGTTCATCCAAAATAAGACTGCTTTGAGCTTTCCTACCCCCAAATGGCCTAACTGAAGTCAAGGAATGACCTCAGATGCACGGATGCTCCTCCACCTAGTTCTACAATGGGGTGGGGCTAGGACACAACCCCAGACTGGCAATCCTTCACTCTCTCAAAAGGAGTCACTTGAGGACACTGGATCTCAGTCTGGATCTGACTTTCACAGCTGTCCCTTTTCTGTGAAGTGATAAAATCCTGTTGCAGAAAGCTTTAAGTCAATTCAGAACTGTGGCCATGCATAAATGCTGGGACTCTGGATGGTAGTGCTTATAATGCAATTCAGTATGGAATATTTGGGAAACAAAGATCAATCCCATCCTGGCAATCTATCACTTACATGTTTTAATATTGACGTGAAGCTTGGCCCTTTCACTCTACTTGCTTTCTCACTTTCTGAGGCGTGTATTGCTCTTCTGGCCACCTTTACATGGTCATGAGATTTGAGGTCACACACTTACCTGAGGATTTCACAGCTGTTGCTCCTTGAAATGACTGCAAGGGATGACTCAGCTGGATGGGGTGACTTGCTGCTCTCACATTTATTTTCTTAGCATCTATAGAGAGAGTGCTCTATAGATCTCCATAGTCTTGTTAAATATCATAACTCTTGCTGAACATGGGGTTTCTGGGCTATTTTACCATAGCTTTTATTCCCATTTTGGTAAAAAAAAAAAAAAAAAAAAAAAAAGCCTTTTAATTCAAGCTGTTCCTCCCCTCCCCTGCCGTCCCAGCTTTAACATATTTGCAGTTAGACTCTATCTGTGTTAGAAGTTGGTGTGGTGCAGTGGAAGCAGTAAATCCCTGATTAGATTAACTTACCATTACCTTATTTTGAGGTACGTTTGGGGCCTCTCATTACAAAAAAGGCATTGAGGCCCTGGAGTGTGTCCAGAGAAGGGCAACAAACCTGTGATGGGTCTGGAGCACAAGTCTTAAGGGGAGTGGTTGAGGGAACTGGTATCATTCAGTCTGAAGAAGAGGAGGCTCAGGGAACCTCATCGCTCTCTACAACTACATGATGGGAAATTGTAGCGAAACAGAGGTTGGCCTCTTCTCCCAGGTAAAAGCAATAGAACCAGAGTGAATGGCCTCAAGTCATATCAGAGGAGGTTCAGGTTGGATATTAGGATACATTCTCCGGAACAGCAGTGAGGTATTGGCTGCGCAGGGAGGTGGTGGAGTCACCATCCCTGGAGATGTTCAAAAAACATGGAGATGTGGCACTGAGGGACATAGTTAGTGGGCATGGTGGGGGTGGGTTAGAGGTTGGACTTGATGGTCTTAGTGGTCTTTTCCAACCTTAATGATCCTACGATTCTATGAGGTCCCATATGGTGCAGACGTGAACAGATCAGTTATTTGGGTAATAAAGCAGCTGTTTGTCTAGGCTGAGCAGTTCTCTTAGTCTTTCTTGAATATTGCTGATCAACCCAATTCAACCCACTGGCCCTTCCCCAGCCTTCTCCTTTTCCATACCCTTACTGTGCATATACATAAATAAACAATATGTGCTATGTGTTATGTATGTGTGTGTGTGTGTGTGTGTGTAGGCAGCTGTGCCTGCTGCAGGGATTTCCTCCCAAACAATACCTGTTGTGCTAGCCATTGCAGTTCTATTGGTTCCCATGCTCTGAGCAGTTTGAGTTTCCTGCTGGCTCAGCAGCAAGACTTTCAGAGCTTTTTATACTTAATCTTCTCTGGGAGCCAAACAGAGGAGTGCAGTTTGCCTATGAATAGAGAGCTGACTGGGCAGGAGGCAGGAAGCTTGCTTACCAAACCATGTGAACCTCTCAAGGGGAGTAAGGGGCACAAGGCTGCTGGCTGGGCTCGGGGAGGCACTGCTGCAGCCCTTGCCTTGCACACCCGCCATCAGCATGTGGGGCTGTGATGATCCTGCTCCAAAGGAGGGGAAATGGGTGTGAGATGGGAAGGGACAGAATGGAAAGAGAATGGTAGGAGCAATGCAGAGAGGGGTTAGAGAGTAGAAAAGAGTAAGGAGGCTTGATTTGTTTGTTTGTTTGTTTTTGCATGAAACCATGTACATGGCCTCCTTGCATAGAGCATATCCACTGCACCTGTGCTGCTCTTTCTGCTCCTGGCTCAACAGAAGTTCTGTTTAAATTGCATGTGTCTGATGACTGTGGCGTCTCTATTTTCAAGGCCCATTGTTTCTTGTTTTAAGACCAATTGTTTCTTTGCCTCCAGCCCCTGGGAACCCCAACAGCTTACTGCTGAGTTGACATGTTCTGCTCTGAGTATCTGTCCTCAGCTGAATCTGTTTGGGAAGCTTCAGCAAAAATATTTGTGCTTGCTTATAAGAAAGAGATGAGAGGAACAATCTTTTTTCTTCATATTCAAACGTTCTAAAATTGATCAGTTGAGAAATTCCAGCACTTTCAGCCTTTGGAGCAGAGACCTGAGATTTGGCAAATATCTGGAATTTGCCTTTGATTGTTCTTCACAGGGAAAAAAAAGGTTGAGCTAAGAAACCTTAGGAAAAAAAAACAACAGCCTCAGATCCTAGGCACTCAAGAGAAACTTCTGAGAGGCAGAGGCTGGATTCTCTGAAGGCACCTGCTCAGTGGAGACTTGTTCAGGTCTGGCAGCTGAATCACTGACGAGAGGCTGGGAGAAGTGCTGCAGCCTCATGCTGCAGGTGTGGAGCGGCAGCTCTTTGAATTTGTTTTTCCACACTGACAGGGATGCTGCAGTGCTGGAGCAGAGGGTGGAGATGCTCTCAGAATACCATGCTTCCAGCTGAGAAGAGATGCAACAGCCCTGGGGGTTTCTGCCATGTGGGAGTTCTCTGTTGTCAGCAAATATTTGGGGAACCCACTGACAAGGGCTGCAACTCGTTCCTGCCTGCTCCCTCAGCAGAGACTGATGGTTTGTCAGCATTCAGTTCATCTGCTTTTCAAGCACTGTGGAATTAACATGGGAAAACAAGAGCCAGTGCTGCTAGTGAGTCCCATGGCTGCTGGGACGCATCATGGCATTCCTGCAGCTTTATTTCAGTTTGCTGCCTGTAAATTGAGGAAATAACACAAACCCAAAGCAGGTTGAAAGTATGGGAAGTCTGTGGGATCAGGCACTCAGTAGTTAGGAAATACTTGATTTAAAATTGCCCTTGCCATCTGAGCACAGCTCCCGTTTGCATAGCCATTGTGATAGAGCTGCTTTTAGCTGCAGGATCGAATGCCGAAAATAGTGCCTCCTATTTTGTTTTGCTGGCCCACAGTGTCAGAAGAAGATGTTAGTGCTATGGCAGTATGGGTTGAACTTGGCCACAGGTGGGAAAGCTTCCGACAGCCACAAAGGCAGATTCCGGTTGCCTGGCTAAGTGTCAGTGCCGGTCTCTGAAGACTGAGGCACTTAATCTCTCTATTTGAACAGAACAAGCTAACATATATCTTGCTAATCTTATTCTGGGAGACAGTTGAATTATTTTAGCTTAAAATTACCAAAAGAGCCTGCCTGAGGCACACTTCCAGCACAGAGTTTCTCAGCATGAGCAGTTGAGCTTTGGCAGAGCTCTAAGTAAGGGAAAGCAGTCATTAATGGAGGCGTTATGCAACTCTCACTGCAGGCAGTGCTCAGGTGGCAGAATGGCAAACTTAGGCTCTGTGGATGGATCCAGAAGGAAGGAGTACGTGTGCTCATAGCATCCTGCCTCTGTGCCTTTGGGTAGCTGATTGGTACTGGCAAGCCACGGTAAAGCATGAAGAGAAATGTGGGATTTCTCTTTCCTTTGCATCTGTGGGCAAAGTAAAGGGAAGAATTTGAAACATGTGCCTTAAGCTATTGCTGGGATCTTCTTCCAGAAGACCAGCCCCTGAATAGTGGCCCTTCTTGAAGGAGGACCTCTTCCACCCACCGCTGATCCCTGGTAAGCCCCTCTCATGGACGGAGCCCACTTCTGCTCCTAAGGGCACCCAGATGCTCGCTACATGACAGGGACGCTCCCCTTCAAGGTGACAACATCAAATGATTTTATCACCCTCTACGGGATTTATTTACTCAACCTGTAATATTTAGTTATTTAGTTATTTATTATTTATAATAAATATTATAAATCATAACAAATATTATAATGTTAATATTTAGTTATTTAATTACTTAGTGATTCTGTTGTTATTCTTTGCTGAATGCTGCCCAGTTTGCCAATGTCTTCTTTGGCATGCAAGTGCCTTCAGTTGTTTTCTCTGTTCAGAGATTTCTCCAAATATGTTTCATTGCATTGCCCGTGTTCCAGGTGGGAGCTTTTTGGACGCTGTTTTCCTTCTCAATCCCCCATCTCAGAAGGATCATTTATGAGTCTAAAATCATAACAAGAATATACAGCTCAGTCATTTTTCCCTTCATCATTACTAAATCCAAAAGAACCCTTTTGTAAAAAGAAATGCTCTGTAGGTTCATATTCCATCATCCTGGGAAACAATTCCTTCCCACATACAGCTGCACTGAACACAGCGGTGAGTTGCACACAGCGGGCTGACAGGAGGACCTGGCCTCCCAGGCAGGGAAAGACAGAGGCACGGGGTCTCGAGGCAGCTCCTGTTGTGTTGCCCTAAGCAGGGGACTGGGAGCTGCTTCGAAACTGCAGGAAATATCTGATCCACCCAGTTTTCCTGTGGCTGCCATGCTGAGTTTTCTCTTTCTGAGATCTGAACCCTTTAAAGCTTTGTTTGCAGAGGTGAATGAAAATGAGCTAAAGCCTATGGAGAGACCTGGAAGCCATTTGGTGCAGAACAATCATAGAAATCTGACAATGAATGCGAGCTTCTTTTTAACTGAAAATAACATGTACATTTAAAGAGCAGAACGTGCATGTACGTTCACAATGGCTGCTATCAGCAGCTCTGGCACTTTCTCTGAGCATTAAGTCCTGGTCCTGGAGATTGTTGCTGCCCCTCAGGCTTCTGTCCATCTCTGTGCAGTTCCCTGCAGTATTTAAGCCCCATTAAGTGCATGCATTTTCTTTGGCTATTCAACTCCAGCCACTTTTGGGAAGAAATTGGTCAGAATCCTTGAACCTAAAATAGTCGAATGTCTGTCCTTCCACTGAAAAGGATCTAATTCATCTGACAAGCGGTGCAAAATGCAATAGGTAATTTAGTTCACGCATTCTCCAAGAAACCTGTTGTTTGAAAACCAGGCAAGTGGTTTGCACAGAAGCAGATAAGGTACTTTATGGAAGCCCAGCTTGTTGCACTGCATGTCAATATGTTTGCTTTCATAATGTGTGTGACTTTTATTATCAGGCTCTTGGTTTCTACCACTCTCTTTAGAAATATGCCACCATGAGCTGCTGCATGGGGAGTGTGGCCTTTCAGACACTCCTGAAAGTACCTGTCATGCTCCCAGAGAAATGTCTTTGTTCCAGGCTTGTTCTGAGCATGAGAATCAAAAATCAAACTGGAGATGGTAAAAATCAAACTGTTTCCAGCACAAGGAAACAGCCAAAGTTATTTTAATGAATATCTTTCCATACCTGCCAATCCACCCTCCCCTGCAGGAAAAACAACTCTCGAACGAATAGAGCATATGGCAAGGAAGATAGAGTGCCCATGCCAAGTTTGTCTTTGCCTAAGCAGAACTGGCTGTAAGATGCTGAATCTGCAGATCTTCCCTTGGAACATGCTCTTAAGGAGAAAAAGGAAGCACTTTCCCGTTGCTGCTTTAGTCTGGCTCCTGTGGTCTCTCTGTTCAAGTCCTCAATGTGCCGGATATTGCTGTGGCTGTAACTCCTGGACTCAGCTTGTTGCCCACCAGTATCTGTGTCACTGGGAGTATGGGAGCACTGCTGTATTGTTGCTGCCTAGAAGTGAGGTGTTCAGCCCAAGTCCCTTTGCCATGACTTGCTCTCCAGTCAGGAGGCAGCCACCTACCTCCACAGATTATTCACCTGATCCTAAAATAGGTGTGAGAGATGCCTTTCTCTCTCCATCAGAAAACTCTGGATGCTTGCTCAGACTGTGGCCAGCCCTCACGGCTTGGTCTGTCTGTGCACAGCATGGCCAGCTCAGCCCTATCAGAGGTAGCTTATGGGAGATGCATTGGTGGAGCACCCTGGAGCAGTGTGGGTACATAGGACCTCACCGCTCCTGCTCTGAAGGATGTAATGTGTCAGAGGAACTGTAGTTTTGGTGCTCCACAGCAGTATATATCTCTAGAGTTACAGCTGAGGTTTGAGTGGCTAAATTTAGAAGTTAGGCAACCAAGACCTTAACTGGACCTATCTCTGCTGGGACTGAAGCTATGAAAAAGTTTGTGTTGTTATTTTTTCTTTAGACAGTCTCAGACCTGAGGGGAGAGGCCACTGCTCCACCTGGATGCATGCCATGGAGGGACATCATGGGCCAGGAAAGGGTTCTTCTCTCTCAGGACCTCCTCCAGCACTTTGGCCTGGAGATGAAGTACCCACAAGTCAGGAAGGCCTCCTGCTGTGGACAGTGAGGTCTCTGTTTCCAGAAGGTAAAGGATACCCTGCAGGGTAACAAAATTAATGGCCTAGGGAGTTCCTTTGTTTAAATGAATGCTGGGAGAGGCAGCGGAGGAGGCTTGGTGTTTCACATGGTTAATGTTCCCTGTCCTCTTCCTAGTCCTCTCATGGCAACCTGTGTACTTTGCAATGCAAAGACACATGAATCTCTGCTCTACAGAAATGTAAATGTTTTGATAAAACCATTCTTAACAAGTTTGATTCGTTTAATCAGCTTGATTAACTGCAGAGCTTTATGCTCTTTAATCAGGAAGGATTCACTATAAATTATCATTTCTTGCAGTTCTGTGAAGAACACTGTGGTGCACAGGATCCTGCTCCCTACCAGCATGGGAGGTTTCCATCTGGAGCACCCAGACTTGTCCCCATAGCCCCACTGCAGGTTCCTTGAGAGACTCTCTTCTTTCTTGCCTCTGCATCTCCCCAGTGATCAACCTCATCTTGCAGTGTAAGTTCAGCTTGCCTCTTCTTCCAGCAAAGCCCACAATAAAGGAAGCACAAGTATGCTTCACAGTTCTCACCTTGAGCCTCACAACTCAAACTGGGTTTTCAAGGGCTCGCTGAAAAAAATTCCCAGGCTTACCAGCAGCAAGAGTAAAAAAAAAAAAGTGTCGATCAGAAAATCTCAACTCAGGTCCACATCACAAATGTTTTTTTCTCTCTCTCATTTAGGGTGGCAGAGTGACAGGCTGTAAAGTAAGTCCAGCTGGAAAGAAGATCATTTTGTTGTCTTCTGTCCAACCTCATTTTTCAGCACTGAATGTCCAGTGGTGCACCCGTCTGAAACCTCCAAATACCTGGAGATTCCACACAGCAGTGATATTTTTTAAAAATAGACCACCTATTGTCCGTGCTACATTTCTCTGCACCTTTTAGTCAATATCCCAGATGAAAGAAACAAGCAGAAGATTGAAAACAACTGAAGTCTCCACTCAAATTTAGATTCTGCAGAGAGCTCCTTCATGCAGCTGGAGCTTTTATGAAGTCTCCACACCAGTGGGTTTGCTCTTCACACGGTATGTACTCATCTCTCATTGCACTGCAATGAGTGCTGCAGAGCCACTCCTCAGCAGGTCCCTGGGGGTTGTGATCAGAATGCATTGGCTGAGCAGCATGGTTCTGTGGCTCTCTTCAGTCCCAGGCCTTTATTCCTGCTTGACTCTCAAGTGGAATTGCCCATGAGATAACTGCATATTTCATACGAAAGGAGTAGTTTTTGTCCTTTCTCCACATTTCCATGGCCAAGCCTCACTTACTATCTGTAAAATTTTGCGCCCTCAGAACCTAAGCACTCATTTCTGAGAAAGGATTCCTGTTGTCCAGTTTCCACTGGAACACTTCTCTCAGTTGGCTGGCCAACTTCTCACACCTTGGCTTAATGGAGGTGGATCTCAAACCCTCTACTGCAAAAACAAAGAATGAAAAAATGCCCTTAATTTAGCATCCAAGCAGCTCCCCATGGGCAGGATCCAGGACCTAGGGCAGACAAAGTCAGGGAGAGGTGAACTTGGAAATGGCATGTGAGATCCATCACTGGTGGTGCAGGAAAGCTAGCAGGATGCTTGTCTGGCTCTGCAGCCAGAGTCCTGCACGCATTGCCTCCACAGGTGGGTGGTGCACGAGGAGACATTCTGCTTAGAGGAAGCCTGGTCTTTCCTCACCTTTGACATTTCTACGCAGTGAAAAAAGCTCTTGGCTGTTTTCCGGAAGCTAGGATTCAATGTTGTTTTTTTTTTTCTTCTTTTTCCACACAGACTAAACATTCATGTCATATCCTGTACAAGCAGTTGTTTCAATAGCTGCCCTGACAATGAAGGCACTTGGGCTTAAGTGGCGAATTCTCTGTGACCAGAACTGCTCTTAATGAACGATTACACCTTTGTAAGGCCAAAATGGTTGTTATTCAGCTTTGGCTTTTGACAGAAGCACTGAAAATGTTTCTGGATTTATGTGAAATGTTGTGCAATTTCTATAATACCAAGGTGGTATTAATGTGAAAAGGACACAATCTGTCCTTTTCACATTAATAGACTAAACAGCAAAACAGGAGTGGGAGGATTAAAGCCTCAGTGGTTTCATACTCTCTGAATCCATTGGAGTTTTACAGCTCTAGCAAGGGGAATATTCAAAAGCAGAAGAAATCATAGAATCATAGAATGGCTAGGGTTGAAAGGGACCTCAAAGATCATCCAGTCTCTATCCCTTGTCACCAGCAGGGTTGCCAACCACTGCTGCAAGCATCAGATCAGGTTGCCCAGGGCACTATTTATCATGGATGTATAAGATGGATATATAATTTTGGATGTATAAGAATATGTGTAAGAAAATGTCTAAGAATATACTAAATCTGAAACCATATATATATGAACTCAAATTGGCTTTTCTTTTAATTTCTTTCTCTTTGAAGATGTTGCTCAAATTTGGAAGGCTCTGGCAGGGGCAGGCAGGACTCTGGAGAAATAAGTGACCCTTCACTGAGGTGGAGAGGTTCAGTGCTGTCCTTCAAAATGGCTTCAGCCCGTGCTGCAGCAATGCTGCATGTGCTTGGGTTGGAGGAGGCTGCAGCTCACTGCAGTCAGAGGAAACGGAGAAAACTCAATCCCGGCTCAAGATGCAGCACAGTTCAGGCTGCTTTGAAATAGAAATTCTTACAGTTGGTTGCTGGATCCAGGGAGGACGCAGTAAGATGTCACTGATTACCTCCTGGAGAAGCCACAGATGACTGATGACTGTTAAATCACTTTTTCATAGTGAAAAGCACACGGCGGTGGGATCTGCACCGGAGGCTGTTGCATCACACGTCGTGGTTTCAGCAGAGCTTTGCAGAAAAAAAAATGAAAGTAAACTGTGTTATTTTGAGCCTGAGCAGTGAGTGAGTTCTCAGTATCTAAATGAGAGCTTTTAGAGTCAGCTCCAGGTGTTGCAGGAAGTGGTGGAGGTGACTCAGTAAATGTCACACTTCCCTCCAAGTCAGTTGTGCTGTCCAAAAATAACACTCCTTGGGCATCTGGCTGCTCGGCATGGCCCTGCTGTTTTCGTGGCACTCAAAACATTCCTGCTCGGCACTTTCCTGGTTTTGCACCACCTTCCCTGTCACAAGTGTTTGCTTTTATCTTCCTGTCTCTGTTCTTCCCCATAAAGCCAGAGACATGGCTAGTTGAGTTTTGCACATCTCTGAAAACAAACATTAATCCCTTTCATCCTCATTCCATAGCTTTGATGCATTTTCTTAAATATTTATGCCCCTTGCCTGACCACCGTTTCCTCTCCTGCTTCAGCTCAACACATTTCTCACTGCAGCTGCCCTGTTGAAGCATTGCTGAGGGCACTGACCACACACAGGCTTAAGCAGGCAGACAGCAGTACAATGGAAAAGAGAAACCTTTTGTATCTGGCGGTGTGGGCTGTCCCAAGACAGCACCAGATGGAAAGAGGAGAGGAGCCAGGAATACAGAAAAACCCCAAAGACTGTGTTAGGTTAGAAGAGAAAGTGTGAGCATGTCATCCCAAATGCTCCCTCCCTCCCAACTTAGGAAACATGAATGGGCCCACAGCTGGAGAACTGCATAAGTCAGAGCATCAGATTTTGGTGCATTGGTCAGCTACAGGCTGAAAGTGCCAGATCAGTGGAGGCATTGGGATCTTTGCTGTTCTTTATGGACAAGTCCCATAAATTTCTGCAACTGCTGCTTGGTTTGGATTTTGTAAATTGACACTTTTGTTTTCATCTGGGCCTTACTTGAGAACGATTCTTATGACAGTTGTCTAACCACTGGGTTACCTGCTCCTATGCCTGCAGTAATGCTTCAGACTAGGTACTGCTGGCTTCTTAAAACTAACCCTTATGCTCTCTTACCCACAGGCATCTCAACCCTACAGATGTTATCTCACAGAAGTGGGTTGAGTGCTGGTCTTGGAGAGGGATGCCCAAGCTATGTCATACCTGCTATTAGAGATATGGCCATACCTCACATGCTGGTGGTGAAACCACTCTGGAGTCCTGTAACAGAAATGCTAAGTCATAGCCTGAATCAGTGATTGAGCACCTGGTGGGAAGGCAGGACCAACCCAGGGGAGCTCAGGTGCATGCAATACATCTGAGTACCCAGAAGGAGTGGAGCCAGGATCCACCTCTTCCCAGACCTCATTTAAAGGTTGGCAGGGGGGGGAAATGGTATTTTTCTGGGGGTCCCTGCATTCCTGAGGTCTTCAAAGGGTAAGTAGATTCTTTCCTATGTTACTGTGTCTACAGCTGCTGCATTTGAGCATATTCTCGCTTGGTGCAGGTTAGGGCTTCACTACTATGCTTCCATTGCTATGCTTTCCACTGTGTTATAACATCACAAGCCCCTTGCTGTAGTATGACCATCACCTCTTGCTTTTACAATGACAAAGTTTCCTATCTTTCTATCAGCAGTTCTTGGCTGGAGCTACCTGGACTGCATGTCAGTCCACACAGCTGCTGTCTCCTCAAGGAGGATGGGCTGACTGAGAGATGAGGTTGGACCCTGCCCTCTGTGCTCTTACTTGTGCCTCCTGCACTGTGTGGTGGAGGGAAGTACATGGGTTGGCAGCAGTGGGGAGAGCAGCAGGCACTTATTCTGCAGGACATCAGGATGCCTGGAGCTTCTTGGGCTGCTTGTACTAATTATGGTGAACAGTAGTGCTGTGACTCTGTCCTGTACTTGCCCCTTCTCCTCTTCCGTTTGTGTGCCCAGGTCAGAGGGATAAGGTGGATGTGCTGCTGTTACCAGCTTGGTTCAGCTGGAGAATGCTCTACAGAGCAAACCTTCTTGTTGTTCCCACATATTCTGCTTTGGGTTACGTCATGGGGTGGTCTCAGAGTGCACAGGCTGGATGCATTGTGCAAGAAACCAAAATGGAAGGTGCTCTACAGGATCACACTGACTGTCTGCAGAGCCATGCTGCAGTTAGCCCAAAGAAAACCTGTAACTGTATGCTGATGATATGGATATCAGGCCGTCAGCCCCAGTGCTGTGTGCCAGACTCATGCCTACACCGGGCCTGCAGTCTCCGGCCACAGTGCTGCGGGTACCTCAGGGCTGAGAGCTGGTGGACAGGCACAGGGCATGATCCCAAGGCACAGCTGTTTCTCCTGGAGTTGGTACATCATGGGCAGTGGAGTTTTCATCTGTGGATCAGATGGGGGTCATCTTAAGCACTAAGTACAGAAAATGGAGGCTGTTCTCATTCTTGCTTGTCCTGAGGAGACTGTTTGTTGGTGTCTCCATTTTGTGTTGTCTTTCCTCACACAGATTTCCAAGGCCTCTGTTGTTCTGCAGTACAAGTTTCTACCTTTTCACTGACTTAAATGAAGGAGCCCTTTGGAGAATGATGTTGCCTGGATCTTAAATACTCTGAAGCATTTGATCATGAATTTTGGATGCGTTCAGGGCCAGATTTGCTGATTTACAAGGCTTATATTCCTGCTCTTCAAAATTTGGGAACGTGGGGGTTTTGGGAGGACTGTAGAGGGGCTTGATTCAGCTGGCAGTGACATCAAGGTGGCTGTACACAGCAGCATGCCTGCACAAGGCCTGGCCCTGCAGTCTCCAGCTGGGGTGGGCAGCCATGGCTGGTGATGATTCAGTGCTGCTGAGCTGGGCAGTGTGTTCCCTCAGGGATGTGCAAGGAGCATGGGGTGGGGGGGATGCAGCGGGCAATGGGCTGAGACTGCTATCCTGCAGAGCTGGTAGGACTATTGAGGCTGTGGCAGGGCCTAGAAGGCTTCTGTGGGGCATAAGAAGCACCAAAGCACTGCTGGCTGCATTCCTCTGGGTAAGCAAGCTGTGTGTTGGGCTGGTGGAGCAAAGCTTCATTCTGTCCCGTGGACCACTGTGGAATTTTCAAGGCAACGTGGATGGTGTGGAGATGCCTGAGTATGTGGGATGGCTCTGAGACCTCCCCAGCAGCTGTGTCTGCTGCACTCATGGCAGGTATAACACTGCTTTAGCAGAGCTTTGCATAATTTCTTGAAGGGAAGGATTTAGCAAGACAAGAAAAGAGGAAATGCAAATGTCTTCCTTTTATTTTTATTTTTTGGGTCGGGCAGCCATACGCTCACGGTGCCTCCATTCACTCCAGCAGCTGCATATGGTAGATGCAGTGACCGGAAGCTGCGGTCCAGCTGTGTGTGTGTAGATGATGCAAAGTCTGGAAAATAACAAACATGAGCTCTCCAAGCAGGGGCATGGCCGTTACTGCACGCGTGCTGTAATTCAGGAACTAACAGATGTCCCCAAGCTTCGTGCCTGGCCCAAAAGGGACATAAGAAGGGAACTGGTTCAGGGTTTATGCACAGCTGCGCGGATCAGATGACACTGTCAGCTGAATCTGCCCCTAGCCAGTCCTCATTTATCAGAGCAGGAACCCTGACCTTTATTTGGGCACAGAAATACCATCTTGGAAGGCTCTGCAAAGAGGGAGAGCAAGGGCCATAAGAATCCAAGGCATTTCTGTAAAGAAGAGTCTGGTTACAGACTGAGATATGCAGCCCTCCATAGCTGTATGCTCCTCACTGGAGTTTGCCAGAAGCAGTCCCAAAGGATGCTTTCCAGGGGCCAGGCTTGTGGAACATTTAACATTTCCACTTACGTTTATCCGGGGTGACAAGCACTGCTACACACGATGGTCTTGTTCCCAACTCTGCAAGGCGGGGGCTCAGACTTATGGTAATAAGAGGCTGTTTAGTGGCCAGCCCAAAATGAGTTGGCAGCTGCCATCAGGTCCTGTGTCATGAAACCACTGTACATTGGCAGCCTCAGTTCAACAGAACAAGCTGGGACATTTTTCTCAGTCTTATTTGGAACACAAAACCTGAGCTTGAGCTCTGCTTTCACATGGCATGGTGGCCGAAGATAGCTCTGCAGATCTGCATGGCCAGGACTTGACCATATTTCAAAACACGGCTGAAAAGGGGAAGTGGAGAACCCCTGTGGATTTCCTTTCCACCTCATCTTCCCGGGTTGGGCAAATGATGCCTGGGACCGTTATGGCTGCAGCTGAGATCTGAACATACATGGCCAGGGCACTGATGCCATGAGACAGGGCACTAGGTCTTCTCCCATTGGCCTCAGTGAGATAGTGGAGGAAAAATAGGCTGCAGCCTGGGTTGTACTGTAAGGTCTGACCATGGGAGAATGCTTTCTTTTAAGCAAAGGCGTTGCTTAGCATTTACCTATTCACAAATATTCTTCTTTCAAAGTCATGGAATCATTACAGTTGGAAAAACCCCTTAAGAGCATCTAGTCCAATCATCAACGCATCACCACCATGCCCACTAAACTGTGCCACAAATCCATAGGATAACTTTCTTTTGCTATTGTGTAAAGCAGCAGGGACTTTCCATTTGCAGAAAGAAGGGAGCATAGGTTGGTGGCTACAGCTCAGAAGTGCAGCTTGGAGATAAAGCATCCATTAACCTGCAGGCACTGCCTTGCAGAGTTCTAATTATGGGCAGCTCTTAATCCCTTGTGTTGTTTTTTTCCTAAAATGCACTGATACAGGCTGAGAACGAATCCTGAAAGACAAGGCACTCAAGGGGACATCAGCAGCCTCTCTGCAGAGCAGAGTGGTGTTGTGCAATGCTTATCTGAAGAAATCTGCAATTTGGAGTACAAGGAGTTTGTATCAAGGCCAGGTCTACGGCAGTAGCCCCATGGGAACTGTAGTTTCCCTCCCAAACATGACTTGATTCAAGACCTTGCTCTCAACCTTTGCAGCAATTTGTGTACCCTCAAATTTCAGTTTCATAGTTTTAGAAAGCAGCACAAAAAGCCCCTCAGAAGAGCAGGTAGAGTGCCGCCAAGCTGCATGGATGGTCGCAAGGAAATTGGTAGACTGGGAAATGGACGAGGAGAAGGTGCCAAGGTTAGAGACCATATAATTTATTCATCACAGGACTTGTTCTTCCACTTGCACACATTTCCTTCTGCATGGTGTCCTACTGTCTATCTCTGTGGGGTTGTGGGGAATGGCCACACATCTCGGTTTCCTCAGACGTCCTCTTTTCCCTCGCTTGTCCTGGAGATCCTGAAATGCAGTGGTGCCTGCACTGTTGTTTCGTTAATGCAGCTGGTTCTTAATGGCCCAACGATATTTACTTAGGTCCTGTGGCCCCACAGGGGAAAAAATGGCTCTTTTAGCACAAGAAGCCTGATGGAAAGGGTGGTTTATGAGAGGAACAAAGTTTTGGGAAGAGAGGAAAAGTCAAATGAGTGCAAACACCAAAGCTATTCCCTTGCTTGAAAGGAATACTAAGAAAACTTGCTCAGTGGGTCATGATGAGCTCATTCAGTCCGTTAGATTACTGGAAAAATCTTCCACTTTGAAAAGTATGCATGTGTCTGTGTTGAGTCAGAATCTGGCAGAGCCACTTTAGTACACATTTTTGTTGTGAAAAAGTCCCTTTTGTCTTTTGTGAACCTGAAAAACTTCTGGCCTGAGTAGGCTTTATGTTTCAAAGTTTTTTTTGCACAGAAAATGAAGGTGCTGCACTGTTGCATTTTGTAGGCAGTGTGGTATCTCTGGGCCTAAGGTGGGTCGGTTTTCTTACTTGCAATACTTTTCTCCAGTGTTGCGCATCCCTTTATTGCTGTCCAGGCAGCTTTTATGCAGTGTACAAACAGCGGTGCATGAAAACATTGCAGGCGCACTCCTGCACATGCTCACACGCAGTTCATGTTTCCAAAAGTTTGCTGTAAGCGTAACAATTTTTTTTCTGCTGAACTTCTTGGCATACTTTCAGTGCAAAGCTGGCAGCTTTCGTACAATGAATGCAGCCTGAAGTGTGGGGGCTCAGAGAAAATAAGGAGATCTGTGACACTGAGAAAACACAGTCACAGACACCACAGCCCTACGCTGGGATGAGCACAGTAGCTGCAGGGGAGGGGTCATGGTCAAATATGCTATTTCAAGCAAAATCTGAGAGGAGGATGTGTGCTTGGCCACAGGAAGAGCGTTGTCTTAGTCAGAGCAGTTAATCATGCAACATGAAGAGAAGTACGTATAGCAAGATTTCTGTTTCCAGCAGTTTTTCCTCCTCTGAAATGACTTGCATGTATTTTTGCCTTGCTATTTGCAGTATGGCAGCATCTGCGCCCGGCCTTAATGAAGAGCCGGCAGCTCCAGGCGGTGTGAGCCACGCTGCCGTCACCAAGCTAACCTCCCCATGCCTCTTGCAGGCAGACAGAGACAAGGAGAGAAAAAAAATGTCCGGTGACGTCAATGAAGACCACACTCTGCTGGATAATATTACTGTGTGCCTCAACCGCCCACTCCCTTTAATTTACTAGAAGCTAAGCAAGCTGTTTTGAAACCCATAGCTTCCAGCGTGTTTACGCTGCTCTCCCTCAACCAAAGGCTACTAATTGTCAGGAGCTTGAAAGCTACCTGATGCCTCGTTCAAAGCACTGAAGCAGAGGGGATTTCCATGAGTAATAATTTCAGTCTGTGCCTGCGCAGCACACTGTAGGCTAGAGTAAATTGATCCAGCTGCTTGCAAGGCTGGATGGAAAAGTGCCCAGGGGGGCCAGAGCACAGCACCAGATGGAGCTGGATGTCATCACGTGGGGCTCCCAGCTGCTGGGCATGCTCCAGCCTGGCTCCCAGCAGCAGCTCGGCAGGCTGGGCTGCACCGCTCGCAGCGTGTGGTTGGGTCGCCAGTGTGTGTTGCAACATCCTCTCTTGTGATGAAGAGGACGATTTTGGATTAGCCAGAACTGTTGTCGTCTTTTGCTCAGCTGCAATCTTCTCTGTGACAACGACTAAAAAAGCTTGCGAGAGGCCAGCTGCCTCCACAAATAACCAGAACTGGCAGGATTAACCTGTAACCCGGGGCGGTGTATACACACATCCCACCAGCCAGATGGCAGAGTTCAAAGATCCACTCACTTCCTGGCCGAGGTTGCACAAGTTAATTTTTATCCTTGTTAAAAAGAAGTAAGAAAATATAGCAATAAAATGTTTGCTGCTTGCTATCTCTGGTTTTAATCACCCTTGTTTTATTCCTTTGCATTTTGCTATTAAATAGGTTTGGGGGATGTTAGGAAAAGGCATTTTTTCTTTTTTGTGGAGATGTTTAAAATCCTGCTTGGTGTCTTTGTTATTTCACTGGGATATTTGTTGATCAATTCAATTTAGTCTTTTGGCAAGGAGTGCAAAATAAGAGGAACTAATTAAAATAGCAGGAATGCAATTCACTTTTTTTTTTTTTTTCTCTAAATGAGCAATTCAATTAGAAGCACAGCGAGAGCTGGCACCCTGGATCTGGAGGTTCCTATGTGGAGGCTCCCACAGGTCTGAGGCTGCTGCAGTCGGGGCCCTCTTGCCAGCGATGCGGGGAGAGCACCGCACTCACGCAGTACTGCAACACGTGGACATTGTGCCACCCATGTTTGCACACATGCTAGAGCAAAAGTCAGTGTATCTAACCATGAGGGCACTCTAGGTCCTTCCTTGGCCTTGAACATCTGACTTTCCTTACCTCAGTGGTAACTGTGACAAGAATGGCTGCAGAGTGTGATGTGCTGATAAGCACTGGTGTGCTCTGCTATCATGTGGATGTCATGATGTGTAAGCAAAGGTGAGCATCCCAGCCAGCAGATTGCAGGAGCGGGAGGGGAAGAGTAAAGTTCACGGGCTGTTTTCGTGAAGGTTTGTTCTTGCTGGCTGAGCCATTATTGAGCATGGCTGAAGAGCTGCTGGCAGTGCAGCCACAAGCCTGCAGGTACCCTTCAGGAGAGCAGCACTGGGAGTTCCAGGCACGGAGTTCATGATTAATTTTGCAGGCATTTATTGTGCAATATGTAATGGCCACCAGCCAGCTCAGAAGTTAAGCCAGAAAATGACTGTCAAATGAAACAGTTACGTTTGGCAGATCTCTCTGAAGCTGCTGTGCAAAACAGGCATCTTGAAGCTGGGTTTTCCAGATCTTCTGCACAGCTTGTTCTTGTATCATGGTCCTCTTCATTTCACCCTTTCCAGGAGATGAATTGATTTTCACTTGCACGCTGTGTAAGTTTTAGGTCAGGATTTTTCCTATGGGCAGCCCTCTCTGTGCCCTGCAATCAGCAGCAGCTCTCTCCTGGTGATTCGTCCTTTAGTGGTGTTGCAAGGAGCTCACCATGCTGTCTGAAAATAAACCTGCGTTTTCTCTGAGTGGCCTGTTGGGCCCAGGTGAGGGTGAGGAGCCCTGCCCCTGGAAATGTGGTGCAGTGGGCACCTTCCCGTGGTGTGCCCAAAGATGAGGCCGGCCAGCAAGCTGTGCTTAGAGGCGGTCTGGCATAAACGCCCCGGTGATAAAGCTTAATGTGTAACCAAGGGCTTTTTCTTCTCTGTCAGCACTTGGCAAGAAGACACTGTAAATAAGGATCCCTGTGAGTAAATAGATACGTGTGGAGAGGGGAAGGGAGCTCTAGAGTAAGCAGTTTTGAAATCCATGCAAGGGTTGCTTCAAGTGATAAGGTCGTTTGAGTAACCTGCAAACCATACGGATGCCCGGTTTCAAAAACAGGAAAGCATCTTATTTGAAAGCCTTCTGAGGCAACACAAAGGCTTAGAAAAGAAACTGACTTTGTGGTTAAGTGATTGTACTTCCTTATTGATATAATGATTGAGCTGGTGCAAGGCCTGACGGGATGGCGGTGCTGCTGACCGCAAGCCGAGCAGTTGTGATGACAAAGAGCTGCAACCGGCTGCGGGGCTTTTTGCAGGGATGAGAAATATCAAAGTTTCCCTTTTCATTTCCTCTTGTGCTAGTCTGAAGAGCTTTTTGTGTGTGTGTATGTGTGTGTGTGTGTGTGCGTGCGCGCGTTTTGTTTTGTTTTTCTTCTCCTTCTCTTTTTCAGAAAGAGCAAGAAACAAGTAACTAACCTATGTGGGCTGCCACCCTCCTCACGCTGCATGGGTAAAGCATGCCTTTGTGAGGGAATTAGCCCTGTCACACAGAATTTGCTGATGCTGTAGCATTTCCCTGCAGGTAAAACCAAGCCACATGCTTTCTGTCCGGTCTTTGTTTTGGAGTAAGAAAATGAGTTAGTTTCCATGGGATACAGATGGGCACATGTGAGGGGGATGTGCACGTGTGTGGCAGAGCGCAGCGTGATCCCTGCTGACAGCTGGATTTACCTAGCAAACAGCATCCTGTCTTACCCTAAATGACGCAGCTAAAACAGGTCCAGAACAGTGAGTTATTGGTGATTAGATGTGGGGATGTGCAGAGCTGAGATTCAGGCTTTGCCTTCCACAGGGTACATGGTTTCAAGCAAAGGTTGTGCTCCTTTGCCTTCGGTTTGTGTTTGTCCACTCCCTGAGCACAGGGCGGGTACCTGCATGTGTCCCGTTCCCACTGTGCTAGAGGGCATGTTTCTACCTCGCCATCGCCTCTCCTCAGCACCTGGGGCATAGCCTTTGCTTCTTCCTCACGGATGCAGCTGCTGTGGAGATCTGGCAGAGATGGGGCTGGCCAACAGGACACAGAGTGCTGCATTTTGAATGCTATTCAACTGCAATGTCAATGGCTCCTCAGTCATCTTATAGAAAAGAAAATATTTTAGAAACATTAGGAAATTAATTCAACTAGACTTGGAGCAAAGATTTTGGCTAAAAATTCAGGCTTCAGCCAACATGGCAGGCTTTTGCCAACTCATTGCTTTGGTCCTAGAAGCCAGCAAAAAGAAGAAAAGAGAGCAAGGAAAAAAAAATTCGCTCCGTTGCCCATTAGAATTAATTGTGCTTTTTTCTAAGTCTCATAAATCCTGCCCAAATCACGTCATCAAGCCACAGGGAAACTGAAACCTTGCCCAAGGCAGGAGCCAGCAGAGCTGTTCAGACTCGGAGGGTTGTGCTCAGGGACGAGCTCAAGGCGCTGCAATGCTGTTCTGAGTGGGGACTTTGAGTGGAGAGCATGGTCCTCTGCTCCTCTCTGAATGCCATGAGAGCTGGAGGGGCAAAGCAGCCATTCTCCCCTCACCCCAAGGAGATCTTCATGGGGCTTTTCCTCTCAAAGGGGTGGCTAGAAGGGAGGAGTGGGGTTTTGCAACAGGAAGGACCCTTCCAAGTTTGTTACATTATTCTTTTGGATCGAGTAGGTGGAGGGAAGGAGATTAAAACATGATGTCTGGACTGTGCTCACAAGAATTCTCCATCTTCTTTCTTGTGGTGCTTTGTTATAACTTCAGACAGGAAAACAGACTGTCAGGTGGAGGAAGGGCCTTCTTGCTGATCTCTGCTCTCCTGGATGCAGGGCCATGATGCTTGGTCAGGACACTAGCGGCATCTCCCAGGGAAAAGAGGGCTCTCCCAGCCCTGTCCTGCCAGAGGAGTGCAGAAGGGAGAGCAGAGCTCAGCCTGAAGCGGTGGCTGGCCCTGCACAGGGGCACATTTGCTGTCCATGAAAGAAAGATGTCATGCCACTCCTTGCTGCACCTCCCAACATTCTGCAACACACAGCGAAGCTGAGTGCAGCAGCCCTGTGTGGGCTCCAGCAGTGGCGGTTAGTGCCCATCTGAGGACTGCAACACAAACTGAAAATGGTTGCTTATTTTTACCTGGCTTTTTTTCCCCACCTATAATGCAGGCAAAAGCATAAGGGGGTGATGATTCCCCCCCTGCCAAGGAGCTAGTGGAGCCCCTCAGCTCTGCAGTCCCAGCACTCTGCCCTTTGCGCTCAGTCAGGCTTTTGTCAGACTCATCATTATTTCAGCTGCGTTTTTGCTGCAGAGGAATGCAGGTGTTTCCTCTGCTCCCACAGTGCACCCATGCTCTGATTTCTGAGCGGCTGGGGAGGCTGCTTGTGCGTGTCATGTTGTGCTCAAAGGAGGCATTTGAGGAAAATGTGGATGCAGTTCAGGCAGATGACCAGGGGAACGGCGCATTTGCATGCGCTTGCATGTGAGTGTAATTTAAGCAGGCAATGTGCCGAGCTTGCTTGAAAATCTGGCCCGTGTTTTTCCATTTGTGGGTGTGGGGTTGTTGGTTTTTTTTTTTTTTTTTTTCTTTTTTAAGTTAAGAAAAGGCAAACACCTTGTTCCTTCATTTGATCTGCAATAACCTGAGCTGGTTCCCTTGGAAAGCTTATTTATTCCTCTTGGCTGCTGAAGTGGATGCTGAATTTTGAGCATCCTGAGAAGAGATGGCGCGCAGATGGGGTTCTTTGTTACTGAAGCTTTTGTTGGACAATTATGAGGTTCATTTATATAGCTGTTTATATATTAAAATTGTTGGGTTGCCTGGGGCTACGGATAAGCGCTCCTTGTTTTACATATCTCTAAATAAATATAAAGGCACATTATTAATGGATACAGCTTTAAAAGCAAACACCCAGAGATGCACTTACAATAAGGGGAGGAAAAAGCAAGGTTACATCATGTTGCTCAAAGCCAATTGCTTTGTTTTCTAAAATGTTTCTCTGTAGGACACAGATGATTTTTTTGACTCATTCAGTGTTTGAGCATCCAAAAAGTCTCATGCTTGTTCCAAAATTCTTTCAACAGCATCCCAAATGGCATTAACAGACAGTTACAGTATTTTACTGTCCAGCGTATTCTCTCCTCCCGATGGACTTGTGTTTGGCGGGGAGCTCTGGGAGGGAATATTATATTTCTAGAGAGTGGCATCCCTGGTGAGGAAGGAATTGGCTTTTTGGGGCTTTCCAGTCCACATCATTGTGCAACCTCAGGATGTGTAGCTGCTGCTTGTACAAATGCAGGAGGAGCTCCAGGTGAGCACAGTGAGTCACCAGGAGTCTGAAACCTACTGCTCCCTGTGCCATCCTGCAAATCCTTCAGGTTACCAGGCAGATAGCTAGCTACGGCTGGCACAAGAAAACATCTCTGAACTTCATATTATTATTGGCAGTCATGAATTGGATGTGTGCTCTCCACCACCCCTGTTGCACTGCTGAACTGGGGGTTTTGATCTGCAGGGCTGGTGGAAGACTGGTGCCTCACTGCTCTGGCTGCAGAAAGGATAACGGAGCCTTTTGCTGCCATTCATGCCTGCATTTTTGGATAGAGGGTCCTCACCTCCTGGGGAGCCAGCAACAACTGTGGGATGACACTTGGGTCTGGGACTCTGTGAGCCAGGAACACCTCAAATACTGTTTGTTGAGGCATTAGTTCTGGTGGCCAGCAAAACTCCTGGGAGTTCTGCGACTCATCCCCTCCAGCCACCCAGCATTCAGTCAGACTGTGTTTATCCAGTCTTCCTCCCACCAGCAGTGCTCTGTCTGTCACTGGTGGTTGGGTCTCCCAAGGGGAAAGAATGGAGTTGGTGCCCTATGCATGCTGTCAGCCACTAGCTGCCTCCCCCCGTCAGTCAGCCGGGCACCACACATGCACGGGGCTGTGCAGCATGAAACACTCACTTCAAGCAGGTGCACCAAACAGCACGGAGTTAGGCTGGGTGCTGGGTGTATTTTACTTTGGAGTACTGTGATAATTTTCAAGCTTCCACTGTGAGGAGCAGTGATGAAGGAGAAAGGAGTGTTGGAAATATGGAGACAGAGAATAATAGAGCAGCCTGAGCTGATCATACTCCAGCCAAAAAAATCTCCAAAGCAGCAAAACAGAGATGGATAAAGGATTGCCAGTGAGTCAGAGGGAAGGAACGGCAGCCTTGTCTCTTGTTGGAGCAAAGAATCTGTAATGGAAGAAGATTAAGTGCCAGGGAACTAATATCCCTCTGCAGTGATTGTTTGATCCCTCCTGTTGCCTCCAAAAAAGCAAGTTGCTGCTGGCTAGCAAGTGAGTGAAAAACGTGGTCCAAAAACTAATCCAGTCTCTTGTGCCAATAAGCGCATCTGTTGGTGTGTCAGTGTTGATCCTCCTTCAGTACATGCCACATGCTCATTTCTTTACACAAGATGGGCTGGAAGGGCCATTAACTAGATTAGAAATTCTAAGGAACAATTAAAAAACATGCTGCTGCTTCGCTTTAATCTTCTCTCCTTTAGCTTCCAGGCTTGTTTTCATGCCAGTCTGACACAGTCCTAAGTTGCCTGCCGGGGGTAGGCTCTCGTTGCACAACAGGGTGGGTGCTGAGCTGTGTAACATCCTGCAGCAACTTAGCACAGCACAGCAGCCTGGGGGCTCTCCATCAAAGGAGTAACCCCAGCAGCAGGCAGGGTCAGAGCTGCATTTACCCCTGGGGGAGAGAAGGAATGAGCTGCAGAACTGCATGACTGAGGGCAGTGGGGGGTTTGCGGCTCAGGAGCAGCCCTGCTTGGAGCTGATGCCCTGAGTAACATCTGATTGCAGGGGGTGTTTGCTGAGATGAGAAGCTGCTTCATAATTGCCACCGTATTGTACAAATGCAGTGGGAATTTCACAGAGGACATAACGTATTCTAAAATGACTTTTTTTATTCCTTGGGTAAGTGTTTTCTTCATGCAGAACAGCATTTATTGCTATTATTAATGGTCTCACTGGTCCTTGTGCTCATTCTGAATCTTTATGGTTACTGTTATTGTACAATACTGAAGGTACAGGCAGATCCTGCCTGCCTGCCTGCATAGCAAACAGTAGCAGTTAAGAATTGGGGTTTTCGCAGGTTTGGGCACCAAGGCATCTAGGCATTCTCTCCTACGTTGTTTTTTTTTTGTGCTGAAAAGCCCTCATCATTACCACATTTAGCATGTAACAGCGAAATGCTTCCCTACTGTAGGAAATTAAGGACAGTATAATTGGTCTTTTAATCTCTTTGGGATTTTAGAAATGAATGCTGTAGTTTCCCAGTATTTCTGTAGGGCTGTGTTTGCTTATCCATTTTACATTCTACAAGACTTTTCCATATGGTTACAGCTTAGGATGCATTACAGAGGCCTTTCATCTTCCTCTGGAGCACAGGATGAAACAGGGGTCGTTGATGGAATGAAGCAGCAAGACTTGTGATCCTGTGCTCCGCTGCATCTGATACGGCCAATCCCACACTGCCAGGAAAGCCATCATCCCTTTTGGAACTAAATTACTTGATGGGGCTGCTTTAAAATTGGAGCTACACCTATTTGATACTTTTCTGGATGAAAGAAGATTTGTCACTCTTCTTACTGCAGAGTGCCAACAAGGTTTAAAATCAATATCAGCCACATTAAAGTGGGAAGAAAATGAAAGAAACAATTCTTCCACAGAGCCAGTCCTGCTTTCCTGCCTATTCTGTAGCCGCAGAGATGTCTGCCAATTCTGGCATGAGAAGGCATTAAAAAATTTTTAAATACCAAGAATTCTTCTTTATCTTTAAACGTAGACCAATGGGAACGCAGTGTAATTGGACAAAAGAGTGGAGTCGATCAAGCAGTTAATGTGGTTCTTCCTGCTTAACAAAACATACAAAATAGCCCGAGTGTGTTTGGAAAAGACTGGTATGAGGCAGTGGGTGCTGCCTCCTTCCTGCTGAGCGCTGGAATTCCCGGATAAGCCTGGGGCTGGGAGTGAGCACAGGCCCATATTCTGATTTGCCCAAATTCTGCCCAGATCATCGTCAGCTTCCAGTAGTCCAGGAGAGCTGACCTGAGATGCCGGTGTCTCGCTTGGTCCAAGCGCTTGAGTACCTGTTGTATCCACTGAGTCTAAGCACAATGAACTGTGGTAAATCAGGATCTTGGCACTCAGAACGTGGGCATCTGAAATGAGCAGAGGCTCTCTCAGGAGATGTTTCTCCCAGCTATAAAAAGAGGGAATAGCTGCGTTACGAGAGGGATGGTTAAATCATGGTTTTGGGTTTGGTTTTGTTTTGTTTGTTGGTTTTTTTTTTTTCCCAAAATGCTCTGAAGCTTTGAAGAGGAAGCCATTATTGGAGTACAAATTACTCTTTATTTTTTATTTTATTTATTGCCTCATTTTCAAGTAATGAAATTCTGAACATACCTCCTTGCGAGCTGCTGAGAAAAAAGGAAATGCAAGAGGATTCTTAATGGTGCTAATAAAGTCAGGCAAACACTTTGCCAAAGAATATTTTTATTACAAAAATACCATTTTATTAATACAAATGGTCTTGATAGGATCACGCTTGTTGCAAAACAGTTTTGTTTATAAAAATATACAGACCAAATTATCTGGTACAAAATGTTCCATTTTCATCCGGTTGGAATAAGTGATGGGATTTTTGAATGGAATGTATTCACCTAAAGCATGGTTTTGTGTGGGTGGAAACTTCAGTCAGTGGGGAAAATGCAAATGGAGTGGTGGTCCACTTGGCACCACTGCCCTTCTCTGCTTGGGAAGAAGCTAGCAGTTTGCTGCAGTGCTCAGAGCAGCCTCCTTTGCTTCCTCTGCTCAGTATGACCCGTTCTTAATGCCTTTCTTGGCTAGCAGGCAGCATGATTTGAACCACAGGTTATTTCCTTTGGACTGAAGTGGAATAAATGGGACCTGCAAGCAGTGCATGATGATTGTGGCTGTGAGTGAGTGGGGATGTTCAGTCATTCACCTAGCCGTGGTGTGTGGGCAAAAATCCGTCCCCTTTACTCTACCTGAAAAACATAGCTGTTCGTTTTCATGGGACTGTGGGAGGGGTGGAGGCATGGGTTGATCCTTGGGTGGCAGTTCAAGAAGCTGGAAAGTATCCCATCATCCCCAGAGGAGCGAGTACTTGATGGAAAGTAGCACCCAGAGCATAGGGTTAGCTGCAGTCTGTATGGACAGGAGCACAGACACACTGCCAGGTATCTGCACACCCATGTCTATGCTGTCCTGAACAGGCTGTTTGTGTGCCACAGGCTCCAGCATACCTTAGTTTTGGTTTCCCTTGCACAGTGTACGTGGCCTACCCACTGGTGTCCAGGGCCTGGCATGCGCTGTCTGCAGGAGATCTGCCTGCTGGGACAGTGAGAGGGAGGGCTGTGCTGCTGTGGTGACGTTTAATGAGCCACACACGGACACAGCCCGAGGGCTATGTGTGCAGCTGAGCACTCGCACGTCCCGCAGTGCATGAGGGGCCGGTGGCACCCTGTGCTCACAGCGCTTGGAGCTGTGTCTGCTTCATCTGAGCTGCTTGTTTGCTTTTCCTGGAACTGAACCCCTGAAGGATGTAGCACGAAACTTATAAACCCCAGCAAGGCCTCTTTGCCTTGTGATACTTGTTTTCATTTTACTGTGGGCTGCCATGAAAATAATTTGTGATTAAAATTGAAAGCTCCCTTGCAGCTGCCAGGGCGGGGGGTGTTGAGGCGATCCCTCTAGGGGGGCCTAACCCCCAGCCCTCGGCGCAGCTCATTTTTCCAGCCGGATCCATGTGTGGGATCCATTCCCAGATCTCATCAGGGCAGACCGCCTCGCACCAGCCCAGGGGTGGCCAGGGAGTAGAATGCAGCCCTTGTGTGTTCCACCTCTGCGCTGCCACAAGCTACTGAAACTCTTTGTGAGGAAGGGGGAAGCTTGATGTAACCGAAGCTCACAGGTTTGCGGTGAAAAGTCAGGACAGCAGGTCTTTGTGCACGGTGGATTTATGGCATGTAAATAAGTTAGTGTGCTAATTGTGGCCGGTGTCAAAGGTAGCAGGCTGGCTGCTTTAAAAAAAAAAAAAAAAAAAAAGGCTCACAGGGTGATTTATTCGGGTTATTTCACATGCACTTGTGTGAAATACGTTTATAGATCCTCTGCCTCCCTTCCCCGTACTGTAATAGTCAGAACAATGAGCAGCATTAAGTGCAGGCTGCCCACGCTTCCTCCCAGGAGTGCCGAGCTGCAGCAACCAGAAATCATTAAACTGGGAGAGAGAAAATGACTTTTGGCTGCCTCTAGCCCTCATGACAGTGTTGCTCTGCAATCTCTGTGCTGAATGGAAACTGTTTCCTTTCCACAAGCTCTAAGCTTACAGACTGGGTTTCCTGCTTTCCTGTTAGTACCTCCACCTACCCAGACAGCTCTGACACTTCAGACTTAGTGATCAGCTATTTTCTACCGCAGCTCTTTTAGCAAAGGTTTTACACGTTGTTTTAACAGCTGACTAAGCAGTGAGCCTGCAAGCGAAATAAATGAATGTAGGGCTTTTTTTATTGGGCTAACTGACAAGGCTCTGTCTCAAAATGCCAAGGCATTTATCTCTGCAAGCAGCCTGCATGGCGGATGGGCTGGTGTTCAGCGCTGGGAGGCATGCTGTGCCAGGGCTCTAGTGGGGTGAAACAGCATGTGGATGCTTCAGATGCTTGAGGAGACCTGTGCCTACGGGTACTTCCATGCACCCAAAAAAAGGCATGCATGAAACATCTGCATTGTGAAGCAACAATCAGAATATATGCTGAATATAAATCTCAGCTTTGAAAACAGTTAATGCATAAAAAAGCAAATCATATGTAGGAGAAATTTTACTGAGAGGGACTCTCTGGACCACAAATGCAACACTATGAAGTGATTTTCATATCAGAGAGCCTCCATCATCTCTGGATGTCCCAGAATGGCGCTTTCTGAGGCACTGCAGTCGAGCTGGAAGCAGCCAGCCAGCTCTGAACTGGCTTTACATATATATTTATGTCTCCCTGTACTGAGTTCCCTCCAGTCGGGATAGTGCAGTCATTCAGAGCACATTTCCATGGTGCTTTCAGCTTTCATACTCACTTTTGCAAGTTACTTCCAATATATCTCGAACAATGAACTAAGCCTGTCTTCAGTTAGTGACGGATGGTGCTTGAAATATTCGAAGTACTCAAGAAAGTTCTTCTATCTTTGGCCTGATCCTCAGCCAATCTATGTCTAGCCTTGTTTAAGCCTTTGTTTTATTCAGATATTCGCGCCAAAAGCATCTGTAGGCTTCCATTTTAACATTTGCTGATCTACTGGCCTTTACCACAAACAGATCTTCGATCATACCAGGGCTGGTGGGTGGGGAAAAGACTGGACGATTGTGCAGGTTTAAGAAACTGGGAAGATAGGTGTCACTGGCTGGCAGTGGCACGTTTCTATGTCTGTGCCTGCCTCCGTGGGCCTACTAGTGCTGAAGAACTCAGCAGCTGCAGTGTCCTTTGGGACTGGGACGAGGTGGCACTGCTGTTCCTTGGGAGGAAGCTCAGTGTGAGTTAAGTGCCTATGGAAAGTGTTGGGAAGGCAACTGTGCAAAACTGAAACCATTCTCTTTTGTACTAGGGATCAGGCTTGTGGCCAGGTGGAAGGTTTGTCTCCAGAGCGTGTGGAACTGAGAAGGATGCTCAGTGTCAGAGTTTCTGCTGAATGGGCCAATAAGCCCACCTCAGGTGTGGTGAGAATGTCTTTCATGGGCTGCCTGGGAAGCACTACTGAATGTAATGCAGCACTGACCCTCCTGTGAATCGATTTCTCAGAATGCCATGCCACGCAGATGAGAAGCCTTTGTCAGACAGTTTGGGTCAAGCCTGTCACCTGATCCCTGACCTACAGCTTGTGGGAGCGGAGTGCAGTGGATGAAGTCATCAGAAAAGTGCAAAGGTCATGGGTCCTTGTGGGGAGAGGTGGTTGTGCAAGGAGAACAGTGTATTCAAAATAAATCATTAAATCAAAGATGCCAGCCCTGGGCAGATGTGTCTCTGTGCTGTGTCTGGTGCCGGTGGCTGCAAGAGCTCTCACACCATGGGTTTGAAGTGTGTGGTCACCACTCAGCATCAGAGAAGAGTTAGTGTGCAGTGCTGTGTGCCTTGCTCCCCTAACCTGAAGGACAAAAGCCTACAGTGAGAAGGATTTTTCAAAGAAGTGCAGCAGGCAAGCAGAAAAAAGAAGGGAATTGTGGTGTTGCAGCTATTAATTGCATGTAAGCGAGGGTAGTTTTCTGCTTTTCCCTTCTGTATCTCCATGTTGATCCCAAGATTTGCGAGATTTTGGATAGGCTGGAAATTCTTATCTTTGTGGTTTGGACAAGAGAAGGAACAGGACTGCTCTGGCTAAGAAACTTGGGATATGAATAACATATTTGTGGGCTCCCCGGCAGGGCACACTGACTGTTGCGTGTACCAGAACAATGTTGGTTGCTTTTTCTGGCATTGCATTTCAGCTCTGTGCCCTAATATGATTGTGAGATGGGGGCAACATTTTGGAAAATAAGAATACAGAGATATGCAGACATCATTACTATGAGGATTTGCTTGAAGAGCTGGAAAATTAAATGAGGAGAGTATAATGAGAGTTAAAAGGGTGATTTAGGAGTGTAGGGGCAGCAAGATGCCAAGGCTCTGGGTAAACAAATGGAGCAGTAATTTGGAGTAAATTGCAGCGTAGCAGTTCTGTATCACACATGCACTATGGGATTTTAAAAGTCATGCGAGTTTAGCCCCTATAATACTCAAGGCTAAACATGCTGCTTCTGCGGTAGCATTGCACATTGCTCACAGACTGTAGTACATTTGTGGCTTTTTAAAGCTGGGACAGTTTCAGATCTTCCGCAGGTTAATCTGTTTATGGCTCCTGGATCCTTGTGTGGGAACGGCAGTAATGAAGTGAGGAGCTGAGAAGAGTATGGAGAGTGAAAATCCAGAGATGGGAGAGAAGAAGTGGGAGGTGGGAGGTGTCTGTGAGCCTCCGAGGTGGTGTGAGGCAGTTCAGGGCAATGATGAGAAGCAAAAAGGCTCTGGTAAAGTGATGTGGTCAGTTTGCTCTGAGGCTAGGCAGTGGACCTTCTCTCCCAAGGTCTTCTTTGATACCAGGGGAAGCTGCCAGTTTGGGGCGCATGACCCTATTTGGATGCATGGCCATCAGCAACTGGGGTTCATTACATCCCAGCCCATGCCAGACAGCCCAGCTTCCCTCTGGGGGAGGGGTCTTCTGTGCTTAACTTAAAGTTTCTCTTGTCATTTGGAGAGCACTGTGGGAGCAAAGGAATTGTGGTGTGTTGAGCTGACGCTGTTTCTTGCTATTAATATCAGTGACATTGTAATTTTCATTGCTGTAAAGGTACTCAGAGCACAGGGCCAGGGCAGACCTGCTTGGAATTACAGGCTTTTTTTTTTTTTTTTTTTTTTTTTTTTCCTAATACTAGAATGAACAAATGGGCTTTCCAGCAACCAACCTTTGCTTTTGTTGCCATGGTCTATCCTCCTTGCAGGAAAGCACTCGCTTCAGAAAGACTCTGCAGCCCTGCGGATTGGGAAGGGCTGTTCACTGAAAAGACAAAAAAAAGTAAAAAGCAGCTGCTGAAAGTAAGAGCTAGACTAATGTGGAGATGAAAGCATTTATGCAGAGCAGAGGTGGAGAATTTTGGATCTGTGGAGTGGGCGGAAGTGTCCTAATGAATGAACAGTATGATGCTTGGCTGTCTCGAATAACAAAAAGGGAAGGAGGGTGCTAGGTTTTGATAGTACAGGCTCTGGAAAAAATGAGAAGCTGAGAAGAGAAGGAAATCATGGCTAATTTAAAACTGCCTTGGAGAAGCAGGTGGGAGGAGGACCTTGAACATTTGCTGTACTACAATTTGAAGGTAAGGAAATGGAAAAACAAGAGTTAGAAGGCAGAAGAAGGGAGGGCTCTTCTCCCTCTCTCTCCATAGTGAACAATGCCAATTCTTGTGGAGAATATTAGGGATATTATGAGAAAATGCAGAGCTCCTGGAGTGAACTGTCCTAAGGGATGGGCTGAGGATAGAGGATGAAGCCAGTGGCTCTGAGAAATACAATGATGACACAGTGAGTCAGAGACACTTGCACCAAAATATTTACACTTTGCCTGTATTCTCAAAGCTCTCCTCAAGAAATGAAGGTAACCCTTCTTTGTCAGGTTTCAGTTGTACTATCAGGAGGTGGGTTAGGGGGGTAGATAGCAGCCAAAGGAGCTTTATCAGCTCTTCCTGATGTTAATTGTTTTGGACCAAGCTCCTGTTGACTTGGTTGGGTGTGCTCCGGTTGACTGACCAGGGAGCTGGGATGCCTCTCCCCAGTGAGCCTGTATTTCCTTGAGCTGTATGCTTAGCACGGCAGAGGTGACAGCTCCATTATACAAGTTGCATGTGAGAGTGGCATTGTGCCCTTCTTGAAAAGTTGCCTGGGCTCATATCTCACGTTTTATACAAAGCGAGTGAGAGTCATCCAGAAAAAATAGGTAAAGCAGCCAATACAATCAGTTTCAATATATTATCCTTTTCTCAAAAAACCTGAACATCTCTCCAAAATAATCAGAACGGGTAAATAACATCTACTCTGTGCAGAGGAAGTATGGTATGATGAGACTGCAGGCAAGTTCCAAGGAAAACACTTGGAATGGTTTGGCCAGTAACAATGAACTAAACTGAAAAAAACTGGATGGTAAAGTTTCTATAGGCTACACTGGTGGGGAGGGGGGGGGCACAGGACCTGCTGGAGGTGTGTGGTTGGCCACAGAATGTGGTGGTGGCCTGGGGGAGGGCAGGCACAATGCTGTTTGTGCTGGGCTCACTGCCTTAGTCCCTTCCAGACAGCATGTCCCAACCACCAAGTCCAGCTCAGGGCATGCAAGTGGAGCAGTGTGACCACGGAGCAGATTCATGGTGATCTATCAGTCAAGTCCAAGTCATTGAAAAGAGGGGAATTTTGATTTTGTGAATATAAATGCATCTGTTATTTTTCTCTTTGCTGTCTGCTATGCCAACTACTATCTGCTACCATGAGACACATACTCAGTTCATGATCTCAATACCAGCACTGAATGAAGATATAGCACTATATATGTAAAGACTTTCAAGCTTGGTGTAAAAGGGAAGAAGTTCTGTAAGGTTCTGTGTTCTGCCTCTACCTTTCCCAAACAGCATCAGTATCTCTGTTCCTAACCAGGCTTTCCCACTTAGCCATCCCATTCTCAAGGGCATATAGATCTTCAGACATCTCCGGATGTCTGCCCAATAATAGCATTTGCACTTCATAGCCTGGCAGAGGCTGGCCTGGCCCAAGGCAGGATGGCAGGAAGGCAAGCAGCTGGCTGGTACAGGTTGATAGAGGGAGAGTGCTGCTCGTGGAGGGCTGTTACATCCCCTGCTGCAATGCTGAAGCTCTGCAGCAGTCACACAGAGAGATGTCACAAGATGTTGGTTGAAAAGAGGATGGTATTTGGCCTGTATACTTTATATTGACTGTGCACACCTGGTAGCGACAGGGGAGGGCTTCTACTGTGGCAGACATTTTTTATGTGAATAGAGTTCTAATGAAGCTCTTTAAGCTTACATTCATCTTCTCATGCTTTTCACAGAGCAGGAGGTGAAAAACATAGATCTGATTAACATTGCTGGATTTGTTCTGAAAATGACATCTTTGCAATGTGTTCTTGTCCTCACAGGAGGAGACATTTTAGCTCCTGTGTTTTTTCTCTAGCTCTGCACATGAAACACATCTTTCCAAGTAGTCTGTCTGCAGAGGTGTTTGCAACTCATCCCCAAGTGCCCACTCCCACCCCCAGCCTCTGGTACTGCTGCTCTTGCCTATGGCTGTGCGTGAGGCAGCCCTGCTCTCCCTAGCTGGCCCCATACAGGGTTCAGTGCTGTCTTAGGATATATGGTGGGGAAGGCGGCACTTGAGATGAGACATCTTTCCTCCAAGTTTTCTTCCTTTCACTTGTAGAGAGCCGGTTGAGGACACAGGGCCGAGAAACAGTGGCACTGTGCCAGGGCAAGTGTCCCAGACTTGTTGTAGGGGGTGAGATCCTGATGGAGGAGGGAGCAGGGTGGGAGGAACAGCCAAAACATCAAATGCTGTTGGCCTTATTTTGGTCGATATCCCACTGAAGTCAATGGGATATCACTCCAGGAAAAACTGGATAAGGATCTCTGGATTTGGCAGCAGAGGAGGATCTGTCTTCTAGCTGTTTACTCCCCTGTCCAAGCCTGCTGTTGGTGACTTCATGATCGTTTCCAGAGCCTGCAGTCATGATGTCATACCCGGGGGACTCTGGATTCAGGTGGGAAATTAGCAGCAGGAGCAGATGAATTCTTTAATAAACAAAGTTCCTGTTTTCATGCAAATGTCTCCAGAAATAAAGAATGAGAGGAGTGAGAAATACAGAAATTTATGGTATAGAAGCTACGCTGTTTGGAAACAGATTTTTTATGAGTTTTCCAAGAGGCGCCAGCTGCTCTTTAATGTTTTCATTTAAGAGTTTTATGTATGAAAGCTCTAGCTTGTGTAAACAGAGAGGCTGAAAAAGTTGCGGGGATTGTTGTTAACGGCCGACCTCGCAGGCTGGGGATTTGGCTGAGACGAGACTGCAAGCGTTGGTACTTACACAGAGCATAGGTTTTAACATGTCTTGGTGACATCCCCCTTGCTCTTGTGATCACCCCCACGAGATCCCACATCTCTCCATCCTCCAGAGGCCCTGGAGAAAGTGGTGCTCCATCCTTCTGGGCTGAAGGGTCACGTTCTGCTGTGCAGATCCATCCTAGCACCTCCTGTGGGGGATCCCTCTCAGGAGCAGGCCTGGGGAGGGGTGGCCATGTTGCCCATCCCTCTGGCCTGTGGAGAAGCTCCCATCGGCCTTGGTGCACTGTGCTGTGGTGCTCCCTGCTTTTGCTGACATCCATCACCCACCCCTATTTGTTAATCTGTTTTAGGGTAAAGCTGTTTTAGGGAGTGCCTATTGTGTACCACGATTCCTGTAATTGCATTATTTGGCTGGAGAGAGCACTGGGGGCCCATGGTGTGCGATGTGCTGGTGGGCTCCCTTTGTTTGGCAATTAGCTCTCTATGGGTGAAATACATGGCACTGTATTAAAAAAAAATATAAAAATAAAAAGAGGTCACTTAAGCAAGAGCAGCATGCACAAAGCAGGCAGCTGTGCATAGAACATTTCTCAATATGGAGACCTGAGCAGTGATCCCTGGCGCTGCTGCTCACCATTTTGCTCTCATGTTTTTATGCAGCATCTTTCTGTTTGCTCATCTACAGGAATACTCTGCCTCTAGCCTTCTGTTTTTGAAAAGGTGACTGCTGATGACAGCTAAGATAACAAGAGGGTGGTATTTTTTTTTCTTCATGAGCACGCCTCCAGTTCTATTAATAAAATCCTGAATTTGACTAGTCCTTCTGAGAACTCCCGGCCTCTCTCACCCATTCAAAACTGTATTTTTAAGCTGTTGTAGGTGGATTGTCGACAATGGTTGTTATGCAAACTCTGAGCACTGGCTTCAGGAGCTTCTTGGAAACCAGCAATGAGTAATCTTCATGTTTCTGCCAGGTCTACAAAGAGGGATGGTGCAGTTTTGCCACAGGTAGGTTAACAAAATAAGTGTCAATTCATGACAAACCCACTGCCAAAAATACTCACATCAAACCTTGGAAACAATTAGAGGAGATGATGAGACCCTCACCATTAAACTGGTATTTGAAACTGCTGTTTTTTTCACTCGGGAAAAAATTTGTTCTCTGGTGTTGCTTGTAGGTCGGTGTTTTTTTTTTGGTCTTTTTTTTTTGTTGCTGGTTTTCATGTTGTTGTTTTTACCACTCACAGCCCGTGGCTGTATTTAAAAGGGTATGGTTTGTATCTTTAGCTTTTGTGTGAAGTGGGCATTAGTCCCATAAGAGTTTGATGCATATCACAGGGTTGTAAAGTGCGAGATGGCCATCAGTATGGGATAAACTGTGGTCAGTACTATTCCAGACTGTGGGGGCTTGTGAACTAGGGGTTAAGGTAACAGATTCCTGATACCACTGCTGTCCCTGCTATATCAGGGAGGCTCCAGAACACGGATCGAGTTTCTCCTCCAGTGCAGGTAAAGAGATACATGAAGGTGCATCTCTTGAGCCCCCTTCACTCTGAAAGCAGGAGGTCAGCAACACTTTTCTCCTCTGTACAGAGAGTTAAAATCATTTTGGTTTGAGAAATTACTTGTGAGAGCAGTGCAGCAAGGCTCTCAGGCAGCTGACAACTTGTGTGGCACTGCCAAGTGCCACGTGGGACGTGACAGGGTGACGCTGCATGCCTTCTGTTGCTTTCTCTTTAAAGCACTCTGTGTTGTTGTTGGGTGTCACGCCCAAGTACCCAGAACAAGCCACATCTTTGCATCATATTGGTATTCACAAGCTGGTAATACCCATCAGTCCACTAGCTGGAAAGCCCCATCTCTGTGCAGTGTTGCTTATTACTACACTGTAGCTCATAGTTCTTCAGAAGGCAATCCACCCTGTGAATCTGTTTTCTAATGCCACAAGTCCCTGTGCTCCTGCCAGTCTGCTAGTTCCATCGTCCCTGCCTCTAGTGAGTCAACAGCCATCTGTGCACACAGAAAATCAAATAACTTTTGGGTTAAGAGGGCTTTTTGTCATTTATAATGAATCCCTCTGCATCACCCTATGTGGTACCTAGTGACGTCCAAGATTAAATCAAGAGAAAAAAGTGCAATTTGAAGCCATCCATGGCAGCCTGGTATCACCTTTCTGTCTCAGCTGCACTTCAGCAGGCTAGCTGAAATGAAGCAGTTTTCTCTGTGCTTCATGCCAAACACTATTCTTACTGAAGCAGAGGGAAGTTTTGTTTTTCCCTAAATAGGAATGATTTGGCCTTTGGTGGTGCTCAACTGGAAAGAATCCAGCGCTCTTCTGATCTTGTCAGAATGGCTGAGATGATCATAAATCATAAGGGCTGCTCCAGAAATATTTTCCCTGGGCTTGATTCTCCATCCCACCATGCTGGTATAATGAAAAGAAAAAATGAGCCCACCACTGGTGTAATTTTACTGATAACCACTCTCTTTCCAGGCAATCTTTGTGATTAATTTTTCTCACAGTCTCTCTTTTTTTTTTTGGTTTGTCTCATAGGGCTGTTCAGATTTTTTCCTCCTCTCCCCTTCCATATGGGGAAGAATAAAGTGAAGAAACAACATTTTCAGAGAAGAAAGACTTGGAAAGAGTTTTTGTTTTCTGGGAGTCTGCTACAGCTGTTAATTTGTGGAAAACCTCAGTGGAAAGTCAGCAATATGGCAGCATCACTTTACACGAGAATCCAGTGATGGCCCTGCTCCAAGCCCTGGCTGTTTTAGGTTGTTGGCTTGCAGAGCCAAACCTTCATGTAGTGTCATGCTTTTTTATAGATAATGTTGATGCAGCTGTGGAAGGCTCTGATGTTCTTTTTTTTTTTTAACGTGGAATTGTCGTCATTCAATCAAGCTTAAGTATTGTGGAGCTGTGATGTTGTTTGTCTTTGGTTGTTAGATGTTGGCGGGTGAGTCCAAGACGACCTGAGATGTTGTTTGGGAAAAAGAAAAGACTCCCTCCCTTCCTCCCTGCCTTCTCCACAGAAATGCACACAGACCATAACTTCCATCCAAAAATGCAGGAATGCTGAGAAAAATTGGAGCTGGGCTTGAACATTGCGGGCTGGGCCCCCCCGCCTCTCCAAAGCACGCACGCTCTTCTCTTCCTGTAGACTTTGTTCCTCTCCAGCATTTGTCATGCATAGTTGGTGGCACATCAAGATTTTGAATACTGTACTGAATGCAACAACCTCTTTTTTTTTCTTGGATGGACATTTTGTTTGTGGAGAATACAGCATGGTGCTCAGCTGTCTGGGCAGAAATGAACATTGAATAAAATGAAATTTTCAGCTATGTGACAGCTAGTAGATCAGAGATTAGTTTTCCAGTAGAAATGTCCAATTATTTAAACCTCTCCAGCAGATGAAAGAGCTTTTGACAATCTGTTTTGCTGAAAAGCCCTGCAATTTGTTTGGCATAGATTAGATGGCCTATTAGAGATGAGAAAAAGGGAAAAAGATTTATAATTAATGTCAGCCCAGCCGTTAACTTGGGGAGTATTGCTGAATTGTAGCACAAGTCATATCGTCCGGCTATTTCTGCAGTGACGATTCATGTGTATATTGCAGTGTGTGTCAGCAGCTTTCTGTGCAGCTGTGTTTGGTTGCAGGGACTAGAGTTTCCCATTCCCAGGTAATGCATTAACATGCTCGGCTGCTTCTCCAAGGCCCTGCCTCCTTTTTGAAGGCAGGCCTTTATGAATGGGTAAGCCCCATGTTTTTCCAGCGCTACCTTGTCACACAATGACTGATCCACTCACCTCCTTATCTCTGGGCCATATGACTTCGAGTGTATCTTCCTTGCCAACTTGGCTAGGTATCATGTTTCTTTCCCTGAGGGTGACTTAGGGCAGAACCCTTGAATCCCTCAGAGTTTCCTGGAGCTCCTGGAAAGAAGAGGAAAACCAGAGATGGGCCAGAAAGAAGCAGGCAGAGAAAGATGAAAGAATTTGGGGGTGGGAAGTACTCGCTTTTGGAATGATCCTCCTCCTGGATGGCCTAAGGCAAAGTAATTTACACTTTTCGGCAACATGCAGAATTGCCCAGCCCTTACTCTTATGAGTAAACATTTCAAAGGTGCCTGCCGGGCCCTCTATTTATGTTTTTATAAGCTACTTAGTCTCCTTTGAGTCTCAGGCTGTATCCCCACTGCCAATAGTGGAGTTAGCTCGAAGTGCAGTAGTGTCTCTTGGTGACACCTGAGCTAGACTGAAGCAGCTGAGCTGCTTGAAGTAGTTTACTCCACAGCAGTCCATGTGTCAAAGCACTGTACCTGCCTGCTGCATTATCCTTCTTGTGCCAACTCTTGTTTCAATTAAAAGCTTTCACTGCAACCCTACCTTCTCTGCAGCCGCTCGCTGAGACTCGAGACATAGCACAGTCCCGGTAGGGTATGGGGTTCAGGAGCTGGACTCACTTTGGTGTTTTTGTAAACTTTTTATATGGCTGAACCCACAATCTGTGTTAGCACTGTTAAATGCTTTCCTGTTTTCCTCTTCCCCTTGAACTTATGCTGCTGTTCTAACCGAGAATCGTATTCTGTTTCTAATGACAGAGCAAAGGTGCCAAAATATTTCAGTAGCTCCCCTAGGAACATCTGCAACTTCTTTAGCTATTTTCACAGCTGGCCATAACTTTGTTATTTTTGAATGCTCGTAGCACCAAATCTGGGATCCTGGAGGAGAACAATGGCTAATTTCCTTGTATCGGAATTTGTAATTTGCAAGAAGATGCACTAGCAACTTTGAATAAATGCTGAGAGACAGAACTATGAGGGATTTTTCATCTGAAAGGCAAAGTTGCTAAACTCCAGAGTTTAGACTGGTGTTCTGACATATGGTGTCAGATAAGCTGGGGTTTGGTAAGGTCGAAACTTATAGAAATTTCAACTGATAGTGCAACTACTGCTGAGATTCATGCTGCCCATGTAGCAGAAGCTCCGTTGGATCACTGCCTCCAGTACGGTTGCTGTTATCTTTGATGGAAATAGGAAGAGTAAATTCTTACAGCTCTAATGTGAGACTGGGTTCTTGGGACTGGAATTAAGTCAGGGAGTTTAAACTTCTACCCAGTGAAATTCCTGTGGACCTTTAATTGCCGCTCTGATTTATTACCTGCTAGTTGTGCTTAGCTGGTCTGAAAGTGAAAACAAGCTCAAGGTATTTAATCGATATATTGATCTATCGCTCATAATTTGTGCTGCACCTCTTCACTCCCTATACTGGTCTATCAAAACATGTAAAAATATGCTGGAAAGGTTCCAGCTTATTTAACCACTAAGAAATGTATAAGAACCAAAAAAAGTCTGAGGCTTATCTCACCCACAGCAACTGCACCCTGACCCTCAATGAGTAATGGGCTGTGCACTGCTTCTCGAGGAGGCAGATCTGCAGTTGTGGTATGAGCATGGCTAAGAGTAGTGCTTGCAGGGTGAGAAACAGAGAATAGACTCCTAGAATCATTAAGATTGGAAAAGATCTCTAAGATCACCTAGTCAAACCATCAACCCATCCCCACCATAGTCAATAACCATGTCACTCACTGCCACATCTACATGTATGTGGAACACCTCCAGGGATGGTGATGCCATCCTCTGCCGGGGCAACCTGTGCTACTGCCTCACTGCTCTTTCTGAGAAGGAATGTTTCCTAACATGCAACCTGGATGTCCCCTGGAGCAACTTGAGGCCATTACCTATCATATCACTAGTTTCCCCTCCCCCCCCCCCCGGTTGACTGCATGCTTTCTCAGGAGGTCTCATCTCAGCGTTGGTGTCTTTTGCCAACAATATGGGCAGGCTGCAAGGAGCCACCATCTGTATCTGCTTCTGAAGAAGTCCTTGGTGGTCCACCTTTTGGGGAAGATAGAGCTGCTGAGTGAAGGATATGGGTAGTGGAGGACAGTGTTACATGCCTCTTCCTGAAGACGGAAGACACTGCTTCCTGAAGACACTGCTTCCCAAATGCTCTATCTGTGCATGGCCCCCTGCCAGCATGTTTGTGCACTGATTAGATCTGAATGTGAGGTTTCCCACAGTTCAGGGGAAACAGTGAGGTGGAGCAGAGCTCAGGGTTCCTGACGTGCACTGCTATCTCCAGCAGGCTGCTGCTGTGCCCACTGCTGGCAGAGCGCCCTGCATCCCTCTCACCCGCACTGCGCCCACAAGTCGTAATTCCTTCAGATTCAGAGACTTCTTACCATATACCTGTGAGTGGGAGGAAAATATGGCTCATCACTTTTTTCCATTCTCATGCCAATTTTGGTGCAATATAAGGGCCTGCCCTGTCAAACCCAGCGGGAGCATAGCCAGCAATTGCAACTCAAGCTAGCACATTGCTGAATGTGACAAAATCCAGCAGAAATCTTTAAAACTCCCCAGATTGCTTCCATTGCTGCAGTTAATTTTTTGTCCATGACTTTTCTACGAAACCAGATACAATTAAAACATGCAATTCAAGAAGCCTTAGTGCCTTGACCTAAGTGCTAAGGTATTGCATGAGCTGCCTGCCAGATACCACAGCCCCTGCCGATGAAGACAGGTAATTAGGTCACCACTTGTGAACTTTTGACACACGCAGACTTATGGCCTGATAACAAGCATGCCTTCAAGCTAGTCAGGGTAATACACATATCATCATGAATCTAAGGAGCACTGAACTAAACAGTCATTTAGAAGAAAATGGCTTCAACCCTTTGCATTTTAATCCTACCTGAAGGCACAGAGCTTGTCTAGGGGATGTCTTGCTAGAGCTGTCTGAGGGAGCTGAGAGCTGCTGTGCTGTTGCAGTACCATGCATGGTCACTCACTTGGGTCTGCATAGACATGACTGCAGAGTATGTTCTGACAACCTCCACACAGGCAAATTATGTGCTTTAGCACTTTAGCGCCCTGTCAGGAGGAGTGAATCTGTATGCCACGGACAGCTCTCAGAGGCAATGCAGGACTATGATAGAAGAGCATGGCTAAAAATCAAGCCTGGCACAACCACAGTTCCAGGCTTGTGCAAGAGCCTCTATGGGAAGTGGGGAGGTGTCTTAAATACGTCTTCTGTCATTCTTTGTAAATGGAAAATGCGGGAGCTGGTCACCTCACTTCCCTCTCTCCCTGCTTTATTTGAGTATTCTGCATATATTTTCCTTGTCCTGCATCTCAAGATGCTTTCCCATCGGCTCATGCTGTTATGTCACTCTCCAGTGGGTGATCTCAGTACGACCAGGAAACACTGAAGGAAAATGAGATGCAGATGTGGTAACTGCATTAATATTCCCCTTCAGTGCAGTTGCCGTTGGAGAGCCTGGACTGCTGCTTTGACTTTGTTCCTCCGCAGAGCGCGCTCACATTAAAACGTCAATCTTATCTGTGTTTCAGTTCAGCATGTCTGCCCCTGTGGAACAGATCGTTCAATGCACTTACATCCTTCCCAGCCGCCCTCCAAGGGGATGACTCAGTCCGTAATGCAGCACATCTGGTTGGGACTACAGAGGACACTGGAACCTAGCAGGGGCTTGGATCTGCCGCTCAGTTATGTCATGTCTGAGCATTGCTTGTTTGTGTATTTTCAGAAAACCCAGATAAAAGAATATGAAAAGAAAAGAGTAAAAAGGGTTTTGTCCATAAATTACCAGTGACCTCAAAGCTCCCATGCTGGAAAAAATTGCTATGTGATGCAATGCCAGTAAAATGGAAGCCACTGTAACTTCACAGAAAAAGCAGTGATATTTCTGATTAATTGCTGTGCTTTTTGAGGTTTCAGTAAAAATGGCTGCTGATTATTTCTGAAACTTATGATGACTGTCTTAGTGCATAACCCCTTCTTAACATCAATTTGGCAAACAGAAAAGGAAATATATCATACGATATTCCGCTTGTAAGGCCAAGTTCTGTCATTTATCTGCTTGCAAAGCCGCTGTTGACTGCCTTGGGATTTCTCCTTGCAGAATGATGGTAGGACACGATCCAGACCCAATATAAATGTAACATATGAACCAGTATATCTTCAGATGGAGAAAACGTGTGTGGAATTTCCCTGTGCTGTCATGTGTATGCTTTATAGGGCAACTACATCCACAGTTATTGAAAAGAAGCACAGATGTCTGTGGTTAGACATCAGTGACTTGTGGGAGGGAAAAGAGGGAAACTGGAAGACTTAGAATTTGTGCTTGATTGGTTTACTGAGAAATATGGGGCAAGAGAAAGGAAAACAGTTCAGAATAGAACTGTAAGGAAGGGAAATTGGTATTGCTGGCAACATTGATGAAATATCATGTCCTTGCCAGGAGAGTATAAATTATGGGTTTCCTGATAGAAAATGTTGATGAGGCTAGTAGGGGGTGAGTCCGAGGAAAATGCATGCATGTGGAAACTGATTTTTATTTTGGCGATGACTGAAAATAACCATGAAGCCTGGAGCTTGTAAACCTAGGAATTCTGAAATCAATAACTTTAAGAGTTAACAGTTGGAGAGTGACAGCCCCATGAGGACCATTTGCTTTTCAGATCTTGAGTATCCTTGCCTATTTTAAGTCCTCAGACTCACTGCTGGCCATATAACATCTTGTGAGGTGGTGGTTATCTGAGATAGCAGCCTTCATTTAAGCAGCAGTCATGGTGGCTGCAGGAAGTGCTGCTGGCAGTGGAATGTTTGGTTACTGGCTCTGCTTTGGATAGGTTTTGGGTTGCACACATCTCTGCAGTACCTAATTTATGCCTTCCTTAGGTGAGCTGTGTGCCACCTCTATTTGTCCTGTACTTTTTTTTCTAATGCTCTCTCTGCAAGAAGAAATGTATACAATATAGTACTGTGTTTCTGTAAAGTTTCCTGCTTAAATCTATAGCATGGGACACGTTGAAGCTCTGGAGGTTGCTTGTTGAAAGCCCTGCTCAGAGCAAGGCTAGCTTCACAGAGAGACTAGAATATTCAGAGCCTTGCACAGGCACATTCTGAATATCTCCAAGGATGGAGATTTCAAAGTTCCCCTGGGCTGTAGGCCTGCTCCATCAAGTAGGACGATCTTTCTTTATAAAATTCAGTGTTTGGTGCTGATCCAGATTTTAGGCCTTTACAACAGAGGATGCTATTTATTGCCTTTGGGGCAGGCTTGGGCTGCTTGAGTAGAAGCAGATGAAGGAAGGTTTTCTTGGCCTGACAGCAAACCTCAGTGTCAGCCCAAAGAAACTTGATCTAAAGAGGTTTCCACAAAGGCGAGCCTCAGGCTACCTGGCAGAGAGTAAGAGGCTCCTGTGGGGAATGGTTCAGAGCACCTCTGTGAAGCTGCTCATTTGAAATGCCCTCAAGAAGTACTGGTCTATCTTCACTGATAACAGAAGACTCATAGGAAGATTAGCTTCCCATCTGCTTCCTCTGTGCATGAGCCACTAAGCTGTCTACAATTAAGCCTGAAATTTGCGCTCTTTTTTAGTTATCTGGACAGAAAACTCTGGGAATTTGGAAGGGCAACAGGGGGAAAGGTGCCTTTTAAGAGCAGTAATTCAACAGCTTGGATTTGTATACTTCTGATACTGCTGATGAGTTGATGAACCTTCAGCTGCTTCTACTGTGCTTGGGTTATGACTGTCCTTTAACAGACTCTGGAATTTGTTGAGAAAGGGTAGTATTTGTGATCAGCCATGATTTTTCATTGCCTGAGAGCTGAAAAGTCTCTCTCTCTTATAAAAAATCTCCCCATCAAAATTGCAAACCAAATCTGCTGCCATTGCACTTGGTGGCTCTCCTCTTCAAATACGAATGTGTTCGTGCAAAGATGCAAAACTATCCACAAAGTGCTTTCAGTGTATCAAAGGAAAAGCAGGCTGGGGAGTCGATGGTGTAGGAGAGGAAGCAGGTTCTAGGTAGGAAATCTCCTAAGACCAGAAGCTCCTCAGCAAGCTCCTCAGCACCAGAAGCTGCTATATGAATGGATGAACAGCAAAAATAGCAGATGGGGAAAGACAGATATTTAATGATTGCTCAGACCAAGCATGATCCCATCACTGCTTCACTGCACTTCATAAAAAATGAAAAACATAAAAAGCAACAGAAGTTCTCCCAGGGCTTTCCTGCTGCACACAAGCACAAAGTTCTGCTCAGAGATGCTGCGGTGTCATTGGTTGAGGAGCTGAGTGGTCCGTGGATCCCAATGGCATGCTGCCCATGTACAGCTCAGGCTCTCTCAAGCCCCTGTTCCTGTCTGGGAGGATGCAGCACAGGTAATGCAGGGTGGCAAGTGAATCACTTTCAGACTTCCAATGCTGCAGTGTCCCTCCGTACAGTGCTCCTCTTCCACTGCACTGCTATCCTGGCTTCCAAAGCGAACAAGACTTGTGGGGTCTTGTTTTGCATGTGTGTTGAAGAAAGTCCCTGACAAACTTCTTTCAGCTGTTGGCAGATTTCAATCAAATTTGTTAAGCAGGGTGGAGATCTCAGCAACTTTATGTTCTTACAAGTTTTGTGAAAATAAACAGCCAGGTAAGGAGGAGACAAGCCCACATTGATATTTCTACTGTGGGAAAGGCCAAAGGAGCCTGTATCTCGCTACACATCTGGATGGGAGACACAAGGCTCCAGGGTTTTCCCTGGCTGTGGAGTTACTTGTTTATTATTTCCCCAGCCCGAGCCAAGGCAAAACCCCTCACAGTGAGACGAGGAACTCAGGGCTTCACATCTGCACTAAAGATGGCTGTGCTGTCAGTGCTGTATTTAGAGCTCAGCCCACAGACCGCCTTCTCTCTTGGCCCCTTTGGATTTCTTCACTGTCCACTGTGGCAAGGGCCAGTTCCTGAAGTGTGTGCATCTCTCCCTTCTGGCTTCTGGCAAATAAGGTTGTTTTTACTTTTTTTTTTTTTAAACAGAGCACAAATGATTACCCAGAGTCAACCGTCTTTGGCCTCCTGTCTGCAGAATCTCTTTTATGAAGTAAATGTTTATGCTTTCAGACTCCCTCTAGGCCTGTATAATCATTCAGCACATGGCTGCAGGATAAATCTGTTCTTGCAGTTAGCAAAGGAGTAAATGCATTCTCCAAAATCCTCAACAAAACCACGAGAATTGGAGGGACACCAAACCAGAACATTATTTTCGTTTGTTGAAGCTGCTGGGAAACTGGATATTTTGCAGAGGAATTGGCTTTTTTTCCCCCTTCACTGCTTTTTTTCCTTAAAGTCTGCAGCAATGGAATGAGTGAATTATTTCCTGGGGCAGCTGCTGTTTAACATCCAATGCTTTATTCTTTGAGCTAGCAAAAATAAGTGTATCAAGAAGAAGAAAGTGGCAAGTTGCTCGAGGTTCCAGAGGAGCAGGTGGCTCTGGAGATTTCGTGTTTATTTTTGTGGCATGTGCTAGATATGTCCATTTTCTCTTTCAGCTTCTGCAGGCACCACCTGTCCCTTGTTCTTCTTCGAAAAATAGATGAAGTAAATCTGAGACACGGGGCCTTGAGGAAGCTCCTGGGGAAGGAGCAGAATAGAAAGCAGGAGGAAAAGAGAGATCCTCACGTCTCATCAGGGGATGGAGATGATAGATTAACAAAGCCTTAAACGTCTGAGCAGTTGGTGAAAACTGTCAGCTGTTGTGCCTTGCTTGTGACATATATCTCCACAGGCAGATTTCCATTCACGAGTTACAGAAGCAGGCAAGTTACAAATGCCTGACCTCCATCCCTCCTGCAGCCCCTGTTTGGCTGTGGGGTCAGCTGGCAGGCCTTCTGCCTCAAATCTTGCAAAGCATCACGATTCTGAAGTAATGGCCAAACCTTAGGCAACCAACTGGCTTTGGAAAACAGAATGACCTTGCTTGTCTCACAAAATCCCTGATGCAAGCTGTTCTGGGGAGAATTCATAGATCCTTCCTACCAAAAATGGAGCAGGCACCAACTGCATGGTGTCTGAAGCCTGAAGGTTCACTGTGATGGGGAAGTTTCACTCTCACATTTAAAAGTGGCACAGGAGAGGGTGAAGGGGAAGATGCAATCAGAGGGCTAGGGATATCAGCATTAGGATGTGGAGAAAAGGAAGCTGAAGGCTACGTGATCTGTGCCTCCCCAGCTCTGCAGCATTCTGAAGTCAACGTGACATAAATGAGGGCTTCCTTCTGTCCCAGGTACGCTTCTCCAAGGTTTCTTATCATAAAAAGTACCACAACATGCTTAATCTAATAAGTAGCAAAGGAAAGAGCAAAGAAATGCTTTGTGCACGAGGGTCTTCTTTAATAGACTTGCAGTGATGAGGCACCTGGCTAATTTCTGTAGGGTTAAATTGGTTTGTGTCTCTGCTGGAGGGCTTCCCCTGCAGATTGAGGAAGGCTTTGATGTCTGCTTCCCAGCACTGCCCACTTTCCTTCACTGTTGGTTTTACTGCTCTGCTTCTCTGCTCCTGGGGGCTGCCCTGGATCACCATCATCAGGGTCCCACACCACAGTGCAGCATGCCCTCTGCCTCCTTCCCTCCCTCCTCACATGGAGTATCAGCTGAGGCAACGCTGTGTAACTTGTGGAAGTCCATGTGGCTACACTGATTCATGCTGTCCGGAGATGTGGCCAGTCCTCTCTGTCTAGCTAGTTTCTGAATTAGTGTCATCTTAGGGATTTTGGACACCCACGAGCAGCAGGAAGCTGTGTGCTGCAGCTGATTGCACTTCAAAGGAGCATACACAGTCCATGTTCCTTTGCTCCTGGAATGTCAGAGTGATCTACACTATTTCATACAAAAAAAAAAAAAAAAATCTTTCCTGCTTCATCTTAGAGATGAGTGTAGCAGATCGCATGCTTGTAGCTATCTTTTGGCGACAGAAGAGGGAAACAAATATTAGTGGGTTCATTTGTCCTGTCCTTGTTTGAAGTCCCTGATACACTGTGAAATCTCTGAGACCTTCTTGAATATAAAGATGACTGCTACTGAAATCTTGTGATGTAAAACCAGTGCAGAAGCTCCATCAGTCTGTGGGGCACCAGGGTGTGCATTACACTGCATGTGATGTGTGATATATCATCCCTGCTTAATCTTTCTGCTCTTCCCATCTGTGAAATTAGACGTCTATTTCACTTTGGAAAAGTCTTTGAGATACGTGGAAGAACAGTGTGTTCTTCACTGGTAACTATTTCTGTTTCTGGATAACTTATCAAAGAATCACAGAATACCTTGGGTTGGAAGGGACCTCAGAGATCATCTGTTCCAACCTTCCTGCCACAAGCAGTTTTACCAACCACTAAATCAGGCACTAGATCAGCTTGCCCACGTCTGGGGCAAAATTCTGAGTTCACAGGTGACAAGTGGTATTTAGTGTTTATTACTATCCCATTAATCTGTGGAGATTGGGAAATGTGAGAAGAATATGATTTGTGGCACAGGCAATCCTGCATATAGCCTTCTGAGGTCCTTTCTCAGAGCACATTAAGAGAATGTACAAACAGAAACTTCTTAGCCAGTATATTTGCTTTGTTTTGAAGAAGGAAATACAAAAATGGAAAATGTAATGAAATCAATAAATTAGTATCGTGTTAATAAGCAATCACCCACAGAATGAAGACGTAGACAAACATTAAACAGGAAAGAAGACTGCCTGGGAAAGAAGTCAGTGCTGGGATTGAGTGTCACCAGATTAAAAGTGCCATTATCTTTTGGACAAACATGCATAGTCCAAAGTGCTGTCACTTACCGTAATGCTAGCACAGCTGCTGGGGGTGCTGCTTTCACAAGGCTTTTTTAATCACGAAAGGGCAATTCATTATATTGTGGGAACGATATGCGATGAGACATACACGTTTCTTAAATTAAGAATGTAAGAATTCATAAATAAATATTTTCAGTCCTGAGGTGGGTGGACTTCAGAAAGGCAAACTTCTGTGCAAGGTCCCAACAGCTTATGCAGAGGATACAGAATGTCCTCACCAGGTCCTCTGGTGACCTCATTAGTCACTGACTGCCACTGTCCATTTATCTCCTCTGTAAAGGATAAACTGCTGGAGCAGATGTTAGATAGTATGCTGAAAGCAGGATCTAGTATTAACTATCACAGGGAAAATACCATGTTACTACAAGCAGGTGGCCTTCTCCAGGTTGGAACTATTTCAGTGATGGCCCTTGCAATGAACAGGAGGTATAAAGAACAAGGATGGCAGAGGAAGACCAAAGTCTTTACCAAGAACACTGCCATTGAGTTGGCATGGGCAGCTATCTCAGGGGCTGTTAGGGGATGAAGTCTCCTGATTTGGCACCCTGGGCTGGTGGGCTTCCAGCTACAGCCTGAGCCTCTCCTCGCTGCTCAGCTGTCCTCTGCAAGCACTGCTGCTGCTCCTGGAACAGAGCACCACTGTGATGCGCAGAGTGCTGAGAGTCCCATCCTAAATCAATATTCAAAACAAAGCCCATGTGCCAGAGACCCCAGTGCGTTCACTGAAAGTAATAGTTTTCAAATGCTTCCATAAAGTGTCACAGCTGGAGTTTGAAAAGGCATTTTATGGCTTAGTGTTCTGCTTTACAAGAAAAGAGCAGGAACAAATAGAGACTGTGTTTGGATGTGTTTATAAGAGCGGGGGGATCTGGGTGTGTAGATTGCGATGCTGTGTGGAAGTGTGTGAAGCAAACCAAGTATGTCCTTGGGAATTAAAGTAAAAATAACCCATGACCTTTCTCTAATGAGCTGTGTGAAAGGTTGATAGTGATGGCCAATAGACTGCGCTTGTCATAACAGCATCTCGCAGGCTGCTTTGCAGCAGGGCTCACAGCAGGAGATCCGCAGTCCTGATTTCTCCATCCATTTCCAGCACAGCATTAATTCTGTGCTGAGTCCTTTAACCACATCCATCAGCCTGGCTACAAACTGCTCGCCATGATATCTAAGTGTTCATGGCATCCCCAGACTCATTTTCTCTCCGTATGTAATGTGGATCATCTGATTTCTGTGCCTTCCTTTGCCTTTTCTATGACTAACCTGAGAGCTAACCTGAGTTCCAGGGCCATGCACAAAGAGGCAGATGCCATCACAAGCTTTCTGTGCATGCAGCAGGATGCTGAGCAGTGTCAGAGGGTTTGGAGGCTGTAAGGTCAGGAAATGCTGTATGACTTTCCAATAACTCCCACCAGTAAGTGATGCCACAAAGGCTCTATCTCAGAGGCAGCTCCCTTCTCCTGGTGTGTCTCACAGAAGTTAGCTATGAGTATTTGACCCACTTCTAAATGTCAGGCAAATCACCTTCATTATCTCAGGTCATTGTGAGTGAATAAAATCCATGCAGTCCGTATGAGGCTGACGTGCTGGCACACCATCACTGATAACAGACTTTTACCCAAACTGCCAATACCTACTTGATTTTCATTCTTGGCAATCATTTTTTTCTCTCTTCTCCTCTCCTCAGCCACAGCGTTTCATAACGGTGGGAACTGTAATGACCAGGGGGCCTCTGGCTTTAAAGGAAATGTTTTCCTCAGTGGGGTAATGCCCCCCAGTTCCACCAAATCACGTATGCCCAACTGAAAACACCCGTCAAAGCTTCCTGAAGTAATGTGAGGACTTGGGTTCCCTTTCTTTGTGTGTGTTTCTTTTTAAAGAATCTTAGCACAGAGAGGAATGGCCGGAGCAAGGGGTTTTTGTTGTTTGCTCAACGTGCCTGTGGGAGAGTGCGCAAAGGGGAAGGAAGAGATGTTCCCAGTGCTGGAGCAGAGCGTGATCTTGACTCGAGGCCTCAGAGATGGGCCTTGTCCTTCTGCACGGTGGAGAGGGGAATGGCCACTTCAGCATCTCCAGCAACAGCAGCTGTTCTGCTAAAGGTATTGGTAATCAGCTGGTTTTAAGTGACATTAACAAATCAGCTTGTCAGAAGAAAGGCATCTCTTCTGCTCTCTAAGGGACTGCGTTCTGCTCTTGAGCCTCTTTGTGTGCTTCTGAATGATTATGAAGTGTACTTGTGTCAACAAAGCCCCAGACTCCCCAACTCAGGGCAGCTTCATCTTCTGCCAGGCTCTGTCAGGTGAGTCAGAGCATCCATCCTCCTCATGCAAGCAGTGCATTGACCATGGGGCTGTGTCACTTCCCCAGCTCCCATAGCCACATGCCTTGTCTCTGCTGCGGCTCTGGGTTGGTGAGGAGCAAATCTCTGCCTGGAAAGACCCAGTGAGGCTGGCTGCCAGTGCTTTCCTGGGGTGCTCACGTCTAGCCTTGCTGCTGGTCAGACTGCAGCATGCTGTGTCAAGCACAGGAATGCACCTGATAAAGCAGAACTTATTAGAAAATCAAAGCGAATGCAGACAGAAAGCGTAGCTTGCCCAAAGTTTTCTGAAACTAAGCCCAGTCTTTGGTGTGGGAGCCTGCCTGGTGCTTCCAGAAGTGTTTCAGACCTCAAGTTTCCAGGCTGTCTGCAGTTTGGTACATACTACCACTGAAACCCACCTCCTTCACATACACTTTGAGCTCCCACCATGAGCAGCCCTTTAGCCAGCATGACCAAGCTGTTCCTGCTCAGCTGAATCATACTATTTCAGCCTTTGAGCCGGGACCATGTCTAGACAGTCAATTACTCTCTACTCTCCTGTCTCTTAAGAAACAAAGAAAGTGTCTTCTTTGACCTTGCATATATAATTATTTATCTTCCCTATAAATAATGGATTTCTTTGTTGCTGGTTGGTGCTGATTCATTAATATTTTGTTTCCTCCTTGTGTTCAAACATCTTTCCAATATCCTCCTGCACTAAAGCCTTATTCCTTTGTAGCTCTTTTCCCTCAGCTGATATTTCCAAATTTGTTGTAATTCCATTCATTTTAACTGTAGATCCTCTGCTGGCGATATCTGGGCTATCATGTCACCTCAGCTTAACCTCTGCTCACAAAGAATGGGATGATTTGCAGAGTTTCTCCCTGCTCACACTCAGAGAATCTCCTCTTTATGTCTGTCACCTTCATGTCAAGCATGTGCATCTCAGTTTTGCCATTTTATGCAGGGGAAAAGGGAAAATAGTGTGCAGAACTGCAGGGTGGGACCAGACCCTGGGGATGAGCATGCTTGTGTGTTTGTGGCAGGATCAGTATCCCATGGAACTCAAGTGAAGCTCACAGAGGCCCCCCCAGGCACTTCTCTAATTGAGGCGCTTAGTGTACATAATTAGCAAGGGCGTTAATCGTCCGTATTTAAGATCTCATCTTTCTCACTCTGCAAATTGATTGGTGCAGAGAAGAAAAAGCAGAGAAGCTGTCGGTCTCTCTCTGCAGACAGCTCACTGCACTTGAGGAAATAGTGTTTGAAAAGTGCAGTAAATTTGCTGTGATCTGCCCAACGGCACTACAGTGAAGGCAGAGCGTGAGACTGATGGCAGCCAGCAGCCTTTTGCAGGCAGGACAGGAATCCCTAGGAATCACTATGGGCTCATCCCACAAAACATTTTCCCCAGACAAAGCTGTCCACAGCCTGAGGTCATACTGGTTACGCCCTGACCACAGACCCCACTGAGGACTCAAGCACAGCACACACCCAGTGCCCATAGAACACCATTTGGGACAGCCCAGATAACCCATCCTCCCTGCGTTGTGCCTGGGAAATTATCCCTCTAGTCTCCATGTGGTCTTGAGGTTAAGAGCTAGCACCACTTCATGGAGTGAAGAAGCCAGTGCTGGGATGAAGAGGTTGAGGTGCAGGTCTCACCAGCCCTGCATGCTGCACAGCTCTTCACTGCAGGGTATGCAATGTACTCCAAACCATGCAGCCATTCACACCTGCTCACACCCTCCTTGCACTGCAGAAACCAGGAAATAGTCCCTTTGTGGTTGTTTGCAGCCATGCCGATGTCTTTTCCCACTGATGGGGTATTGCAAAATCACACAGAGCTGTTCTGTTCCCTGGGAGCTAAAAAAAAGCTCAATTTTTTTTCTTGACTTCACTGGGATCAGCAGGAGATCAACACTCAGAGCACCAGGGATGGCAGCCCTGTGATGCCAGTGAGTTGAGGCAGATCTTGAGCAGCCCCTTTGGCAGGTTTTCCAGCAGCAGGCTGCCCTCCCCACCTTGCCCTGCAGCCTCGTCCCATGCACAGCCCGCTTCTGCTGTTGTCAGACATTTGGCCTGGCAGCTCAGTGATGGGAAACAGAGTGTAGTAGACGAGTTGCTCAGGGGCACAGAGTCCAGGGCATGCGCCATGGGTTGGACATGGAACATGTGAGAGGGACTGTATGCACATCCTGCTGCCAGCCAGGCCACTTGCTGCCTTGGGAAATCATCTTTGTACTGTGTCTGCAACTGGCTCTCTGAAATGCAGATGTCTGCGTTGTTTATGGGAGACCCCAGTTGCAGATTTAAATTTCCTCAGATTTCAGGTATTTTGGATCTGTGGTTTGACCTCTTAATCAGAAGCAGGGACTGTTCTTTTAAGTGGAGAGCTGAGTTTACATGATAAATCTCATTTTCACGATGGTGGGAAGAAGCTGGATTCATCCAGTGCATTGACACAGTTTAGAATATGGCAAGCCGAGATTTCAAAAGCAGTTGGTTCCATGAGTTACAGAATTTTAAAAGCTCGGTTTGCTACAGATTTGTGTCCTCTCTCCTCTACAACCACACTGAAACAACCCCAGTTCCTCCACAATATCCCCTATGGGTTCCTCCACCACTTTGCAGCTCCAGCTCCTTTCCTAGTCCCCATTTCCATCTGATCTTCACTCATCTTCTGCCTCTTTACTACTGAAGCCTCACTTCTTTTCCACACTTCCATTTCCTCCATTCCAGCTTTCCCTAATACCTCCAGGACCTGCTGCCTTTGGAAATCCGACTGCAGAGTAAAAGCACAGAGAATCACTTTAGCTGGATCAAGACAGTATTTTTACAATTCTTGCAATTGTGGCAGAATGGGTTTGACTGGAAACTAAGCACACTTTAGAAGTCTTTGCAAGGCTGAGCACTGCCCAGATCCAGTGCTGCACTGCTGCAGTGGGGGCAGAGCATCCTCTACCTTGATGAGGCTCCAGTCAAACTCATCTAAAACCCCACTCAGCTTTGGAGGGTACTCTTCCCTTCTTCCCAGTTCACGTGCCTCCTTGCACTGTGTGAGCACCTCTGCATGTTGGAGCAGCTCACTGATCCAGATGGAAATGCATGACTTTGTGCGGCAGGGCTCAGTCTTAGAGGGCCCACAAGTGCAGGCAACCCAGCCCACAGCTTTGTGAGCCCTTGTTCTGACACTAGGGAGGTGGCAGGAAGGGGAATGACAAGCACTGAATGTGGTAGGCTGACACGGCCTCCATGCTGTGGGGAAGAGTAGGAGGAAGAAGAGGGGAGACCATCCATTTTGGGACCAGTGCAACAAGGACGTGCAGATGGCATAAACTCTCACCCAGAGCATACGAGGAGGGCACCGCACTGTAAATAAGCTCTGTGTTCTCAGATCCACACAGTGCCAGGACACATCAGCCCTACTCTGTCAATGCTTTGAGTTTACTCCAGCGCAGATTTCATCAGTGCCACTGGATACCTCTTTCTTCTTTCAACAGAAGACACCCAGGTTAACCCAAACCCCCGCAACTTCCATTGAGCAATGCTATCATATTAAAAGAAAACAAACAAATGGAAAAAAAGCTTAGTTCTGGCAGTTTGCATCATAATATGAAGACAGATTTCCAGGCAGCTGTGCGCACAGGGGCTGCAGATCAATTTGGTGTACAAGCCAATGCTGTCAAAGTGGGAGGCAACGGTGTCAAAGCAAATGATGACGGGAGCTGTGCTCACACAAAGGAGCAAATCCTTCCTGGTGTGAGTCCAGGTGCCTCAGAAATGTTCTCAGCCTGTGTATCTTTCCCTCTACTTTGGACCAACTTGTTTTTTTCCTTTCTGTTCCTACAAACCACAACAGGCTCATCCAAAAACCTGTCATCCGCTTTAACAAAAGGGTGAAATAAACATCCCAGCATCATCCTCGGCAACCTGCCACCAAGAAACTGCTGCAAGATATGACAAGATGAATACTGCCTTTAAATGCTATGTGAAGAAGAAATGAATGGCTTTCACTTGGCAGAAATTGCCTAAGTGCCCTGGAGAGCTGATCTGCGGTGTCCCCTGACTGCAGCTGGATAGGGTACCATCATGGCACGGCAGCAATGGTGGCAGGGGTTCATGTCCTCTGATATCTGACTGATATCCTGTGCTCTGCTCTCCCTAGAAAGAAGTGTTCTTCCCTTGTGAGAACCCAAACACAAATCCAAAGGGCTTACTGATCACCCCGAGAGCCCTATCTTAGCCAGCTGTACCAAATCAGGGTGAGTGACTGTTGGGCTGGGCAGGTAGCAGATGTGGGGCTCTCCCAGGTGATGTGGAGACATCATCAGGGCAGCTGCATCTTGTTTTCTTAGACTGCCTATAAAAAAGGCCAATGGGAAAAGCAAGCTCTGTTCTGTTGGTGGTGCTGTGTGGGGGGATTGTTCTCTGCTTACAGGTACGAATGTTTGTTTTCTTACTTCTTTTTCCAGTCTGTAAGTAAATGAGCATTAGGTGTAAGGTGTTTAAATTAGGGTCTTTGATAACTCTGCAGGATATGTGACTGAGGGCTTTTGTGGGGATGCAGCAGCTAGGGTGGGCTGTGCATCAGTCTCCCAGAGCCAGGAGATATCTCTGTTGGGATCCTCTGCAAAGGAGTGAGGTATGTGACAGAATCTGGGTCTGCTCCTGAGCGGTGGTCAGGGCAGTCCAGCAGTGCCCAGCATGCTTCAGCCAGCACAGTCTCTGCCTGGGTTTTTTTTAAAATGAAGCAGTGCAGGTGTTGTCTTGTTGCTGAGCTCTCCACCATGTCAGCCTGCTTAGTTTGATCTGTTGTTGTGCTGATACCTTTATAATGAGTGGCTCCTCCTAAGGGAACAGCGCAGGATATGAAACGCACTGAAATGTTGCCATTTAAAGGTGATGAATTGTTTTCCTTTCTAGTTCACTGCTTTTAAAGCTTCTTACTGGCAAGGACCCATCATTAAGTGCCGAAATGTAGCATACTCCTCTTGGAGAGGCTTGAGTTATTTCAACTCGGTGTCTCTAATCTCAAAAGCACTTCAGAGAAACGTATGAAGGATGTAGTTCTTGTCCCAGAGATATAATCTAAGCATAGATGTAGCATAACAAAAAGATGACATAACAGGAGAAGCTACTGTGGTGTCATACTGGGGTTCTGTGGCCTTTGTTAAGTTTATGAAGATTAGTGATGATGATTCTGTGTGTGCCACTGTGTATCTGTAACCACTGCCTTACTTCTACTTGCTGGAAACTGTTCCATGTGTAACTTAAAGTGTAGGAGTCCTTAGTGATGATTAATTGTCCCAGGGACAAAGAAGAAAATGGACAGCAGCATGGGCTTCCCATGCCCACCTTGTTTTTCCTCTGCCCCTCTCTAGGCCCTCTGAATGCTGCACAGCTGAGTGTACTGAAATGACAGCTCACTCCTCTTGTATGTTCTCAGAATCCTGAGACCCAGTCTCTACCAGTTCATTAGGACGTTAACTGCACTGGGAGGTAGGAATGCTGCTTGGAATATGCAAATCTTTGGCTTTCTCAGTGGTTGTGTTTAGGTTCAGTAGCTCTTATTACCTTGCTTTGTTACAAAAATGCTCTTGTGTGGAGAATGGGGATAATCCCTGGCTATCTTTATGCTAGAGGCTCTGATAATTAATTATTTAATCCTTATAGAGCACTTAGATATTTGGATACCTCTCAGTAGAATCATGTATCACCTTAGCTGTCAAACCACAATAGCACCTTTTCAGCCCTGCTGTCGATGCAGCAAGAGATAGTAAAACATCCCTGCTGCCTGAAAACACTGAGTACCCGACTCTACTTTTATGAAAGTAAACCACAACAGGTTTCAGTACTCGAATGAAATAAAGCTTGAAAGGAGATAAGAAAGAGATAGTGAGGAGATTAATGCTAGGCTTGATGGAAGGCTTCCTGGCTGGTTGTTCTTGCCCAGGAAGTTCTTTTGAGAAGACGATTAGTGGGTTTTATGCACACTGGCAGTGCTTGCTTTTACCCAGTGTCATCCCATGTTCTGTGTGATCTCCTCCCCTCCCACAGGTCTGAATGCTTTGTTTGTGATTGTGTGGACTGGGTTGCCCTTTTTTTTTGGG